>NC_050462.1:16632244-16906056 GCF_903995425.1 Onychomys torridus | reverse complement strand
AAAATAGCATGTGTGCATGGCAATGTAGACCACAGGTCAAAGAAAAACAGCATACATTGCAAACGGACTCAACTCAGAAAGTAGGGAAGAGCTCTTGTCGGCTGGAAACGCATTAGTGCCTACTGGCGAAACACATGATACTCAGAACAATTTGTGATTACAATACTACAATCAGCTAAATTAAATACAATTCATTTTAGGAGAGTATTTCAGATACAGATGTCACTCCAATGAGTCAACCATTCGAAACTCATGATAAGAGGAAATGTTTGGGTTGGGGAAGGAATTTCCAAGAACCACACCCCTCCCGGAGGTCTGTACTACTGCCTCAAGTCCAGACAAAGTCTACCTGGAGAAAATCATGAGATCATTATGAGACTTTAAAAACCCTGAGAGACTGGAATATATATACATATATATGTATATGTGTAGACATATGTATATCTATTTGGTAATATTGGCTAACAATTCATAAACTTTAGAATTCGCCGTACAGTGGAAGGATACTCTATGTCTGTGTGTGGTGCTAACATGCAGGGGGATTTCTAAGAGATATTCAAAGACAGGTCTTAGGGTTATTCACAGAGATGTGTCTTGAGCTACCTGAGTACACTGTATCTGTCACACAATTGCTAAAATCATGCAGGAAGCTTGAAGAGATACTTTTGTGTTTATGTAATGCCCAGCGTCAGATGCATACATGTAGAAACTTAACATCATGTCTAACACTGAGCTCTGTTTCCATACACAGGAACTTCCTTATAAAGGTAATTTCCAGTTGTCAGTATCAGCCCATAGGAAAGTTGAAGTCACGTGTTGTTTTTCTGTGGACATAGCTTCTGCCATGTTCTGACCAATTCACCTCAAAGAAAGGCCATGCGATGCTGAGCATCCAAAAAATGAACTCTAAGAGCCTTGTAACTTCAGGACACTCATGAGATTGTAGTGTCACCGAGGCCAGTACAAAAACGGCAGGCAGATCCCCAGTTCTGAGTTCAGACAGAAGGAGCTTCTTTACAGCTGAGTCTCCTGACTCACCGCTGGACTCTAACCCAGAAGAGTTCCTGAAACACACCGTTTCTCTGACTCTCAGTGACTCCTGACTAGAGGAAACAGGAAATGGGAGGCAGCTGAGCTGAATCGCAGATCCTTTTATGGAACTTTACAGTGTCATTTGGTAACACATCCTCCCTGTAACCCAAAGGTTGGTGGTTCAAACCCACCTGGCAGGGCTAGAGAGATGGCTCAGCAGTTAAGAGCAGTCGGTGCTCTTGAACCCTCGGTTCAAGCCCCCACGTTCAGTTCAGTTCCCAGCACTCACACTATCTGTAACTCCAATGCCAGGAAACCCAATGCCCTCTTCTTCTTCTGTGGGTGCCTGGCACTCGTGGAGGACACACACTTGTATTCAGGCAAAATCCTCATCCACATAAAATAGAAATAAACAAACCCTTTTTTTTTTTTTTTAATTTACAAAAGAAGCTTTTGCATTAGGTTTGTACCTGATGATCCATGCTGTCTCCTGTGCCAAGTCCAACCACCTTAAATGTCAAATGGGGCCTGCACAGAAGAGTCCTTGGTGTCGGTTCAGAGGACCCAGGTTTGGTTCCCAGCACCCACATCAGGTGCCTACAACTACCGTAATTCCAGCTCCAGGACATCTGATGACCTCTGACCTCTGCAGGCACTTACACATACTTGGTGCACATAAATTCACTCATACACATAAGTCAATACATCTTTTTTTAATAAGAAGACTAGATAGTCCACTTTTACTTTCCTTCAAGCAACTATATGTAATTCTGATCTGTTAAATAAAAAAATAAAAAAATAAATAAAAAAAACAGTTCAGGTTGTTTAAAAGCCACCGAATAACAGAGTGTAAATTAGGATATAACCTTAAACATTGTGAGTTCAACCAATTTATTTTGACAAGAAGAGACTGGATCCACAGAGACATTGGGCCTTTCTCGGCACATCTGTGATACAGCTTCTATCACCGAAGAGCTTCTTTAAATGACAAGAGCTGGTCTGGTGGGTTCTCGCTGGGTTTGCTATCTAAAAATCCAATTACCCTTCTCTTGGTACCCTAGTGTTCTTCTAGGGGAGCATCTCTCTCTTTCCTTTACCACCCCAACCCCCACCCTAAAGGGCCTTTGCCTGGTACTCATGATGAGGAGTAGAGACAATCACAGAGGTCTACAAATAAATAAACAAGCAATAAATAAAAATAAAGATGTGTTAGAAAATCTCCTACCCCTGACAACTCTCTGTCTTTCTATGCTGTAAATAGTCTCTGGCTCCTCACTGAGAACGTCTCTTTCAGTTCAGAAACCTCAACCACTTCTACTTCTAGACGTGGAGTTTGACTTTTTTTTTTTTCCCTTTTGGTCATTAACTTTAAGAAGAAGAGACATGTGCGGTCTTACCTTCAGGAAGTCTCTTCCATCCCAGAAATAATGAACACTCTGGGCGTGTGTGATCCAGCTGAGTGACTTTGATCTCAGGAACCCTCAGCGTTCTGGGCAGCACCTCCCTTGTTCTGCCTGCAGAGGGATGACCTTTCTTAAGCAGCTTCTCACCTCCCTCAGCAATGGAAGAGACAAAGATAAGGTTTGCTGTCTTGCTCACGTCCACCGCCACTCTGACGATTAAGGTGAGAAAATACTCAGAACACAGTCTTCCAGGACATCACTGTTACCGCCACCCCCCTTTGGCAGCTCCAGGACACCGGAGAACCAAGGTTTTTCCTATCCCTTCCTGTCTTTTCCTGCCACTTCAAATGGACACGCAGACTCCAGGACATTTCCAAAACTTTCCATTGGAGTCCAGAGCTGATGGTGTGAAGACACTTTTTAAGTACTGTTTTTTTTTTATTGTTGTCTGTTTGTTGCTTTGTTTTTGTTATTGTTGTTTGGTTGGTTGGTTGGTCTTTTTTGGGTTTTTTTGTTTTGTTTTTTGTTTTTTTGTTGTTGTTTTGTTTTGTTTTGTTTTGTTTTTCGAAACAGGATTTCTCTGTGTAGCTTTGTACCTTTCCTAGAACTCGCTTTGTAGACCAGGCTGGCCTCGAACTCACAAAGATCCGCCTGGCTCTGCCTCCCCAGTGCTGGGATTAAAGGCCGGCTGTTGCTTTGTTTTAATAAACCATCCACTAGTTAAAGTGGAACCCTGGCAAAGCTGGCTGAGGGGCAATTTACTATGTTTTTTGAGTAGAATTTAGAGCAATGAACTTGTAGACCAGAGTACACAAAGCCCCAACTTTTGCATGAGAGTTGATGCCCGAGGGTTGGGTTCAGTTGGCCGTGTAAAACACGGGCTCGTTAATCATTATTTTGCCCCATTTCCTGGATAGCGCTATTTGTTAGGCCTTATTAACAAGATTATCAAGTTAGGTGTGTAAAAGAAAACCAATCATCGTAAAAAGGAAAAGAATCACTGTGTTATCATTTCACCCGCACTACAGCCTGGAGATCCACTCTGCTCTGTCCCAGGCCCCCTAATTAACACCCTCACACCTTGTGAACTGAGCGGCTATGATTAAGCTACAAGGAAAGAGCTGCTATTTCTGCTGGTTCTCTGACCCAGCCTCTGACGTCAGAAACAAACAAACAAACAAACCACAATATATTCTTTTGAGAATTTAACCAAAATTTTGGCTTTTACGAAACCTTGTTACTTCCTCTTAGAAAGTCTGTGTTAATAGACATCCCTAAATAATGACCTGATCATTTTCCTGACATAACTACCATCTACAGAGAATCGGCAAGTGTGAGTGGATTGGCGGAGAGAGAGAGATGAGTTCAAAGAGGAGACTCAGACAGCCTCTGAGGTAAATGGGTTAAGAGGCAGGGACAGGATTTTTACCATCACTGATGCATTCAGCCACTACTCAGTGTGAATCCTGTGTGGGGCACAGGACATAACCAGGGTGGGGATGGCAGAATGAAGCAATCCAGGTTACTTAGAAAGTTTAAAGTGGAGGTGATGCCCCTTAATCAAATGACCTCAAAAATATGTTCATAGTGAAGGATGCACTGTTTAGTACCTAAGTCACATTGGAAGGAGAATAAGAGAGAGAGGGAATGAGGGATCATGGGAGATCTGGGAGATGGGAGATAATGACCCTGCTAAGTGCCTGTAGGAGACAAGCCGGGAAAACAGTGCTGGCAGAGACTGGCGGGGGGGAGGAAGGGAGCGGGCATGGAGACAAGTGGATCAGCCTGCAGCTGGAGAGCAGACAGACCGAACAAAGGTCGGTAGCTATGATAGTTGGGCCCCATCCAGGAAGGACAGGAACTACCTGGCTGTGTGGGGGAGGATACAGATGGCTCTAGTGATTAACGATCAGGGCCCCAGATATTCTGGAAGAATATGCAAAGCAGCTTGAAGAGTCCAGATCAAGTTCTCTGGGCAACAAGAAGTCCTGTGGCAGACTCAAACCTGTGCAAGGACGGTCTGTTTTAGATATGCTGCAAAGGCAAGGGGCCAGACCACTGGTGCTGACCACCCAAAAGGTGTGTTTAAAGACAAAGACACCAAGGTCAATCAAAACTATTCACTCGGTCTTTACCATGTGTATTATTGTGTAAACAGAGCATGGAATCAAACTAGACAAAATTTTGGACTTTGTGGACTATGACTTGCACACGAAAGACAGTTTTACACACACACACACACACACACACACACACACACACACACACACATGCACAGGAAACAAAACATAGACAAAGAAAGGTCCTGTTGTTAAACTGAAAATAAACCATAAACAAGTGATATGTATACAAAGCACTGGTCACCCTTTCGTTCTTTAAATTCTGTGGTAAAACACAGCAAAGGTAAAAGCTGCTGCTCTCTTAAGAGCCACATTAGAATACAAATTCAAATCACCAGCCATCATCAAAAGGGAAAGTGGGCTTTAAAAGCTCCTTGTGAATTTCCTCCAAGAATCTAGAGGACATAGCAAAGGACAGGACGAATAATAGACATATTCTTTGGGAAAGAGAAGAAGAGAGGAAAGAAACAGGGGAGTCCCAGTAGCAAGGCCACTTGAACATTTTGGCACTTCTCCGGCACTCAGAGGATACCGAATTAATTAATTAACTGGTTAATCAATTAAAAACCATCTTTGCCATTTTTACTTCCAAATAGGTGTCCGAATCCCATCAGACTGGAGCAGGAGAAGTGTTGAGGTTTTCAAGACTAAACATCTTTTTTTTTTTTTAAATTTACATATAGTGCATAAAATGCTAACAAAAACCATCTTCAAGAGGGATGCAGAGAGCATGATAAGAGGCTCGAAATAAGAACAAAATGTGAAATTGAAAGTAAAATAAATGTGATTATTATTAAAAGCTAAACACTAAACAAGAGGAAAACATATCTATTTATACCTGTCCATACATCATATCGGTCCAAGATGTTTAAAAAAAAAAAATAGAATAGGTGATTAAGAGTCAAATGTGAGGCCGGGCAGTGGTGGCACACACATGTAATCCCAGCACTCGGGAGGCAGATGGATCTCTGTGAGTTCGAGGCCAGCCTGGTCTACAAAGCAAGTTCAAGGACAGCCTCCAAAGCTACAGAGAAACCCTGTCTCAGAAAAAAAAACAAACAAAAAAGAGTCAAATGTGTATGTTGTGAAGCTTGTCTATGGCTTATTAAAAATCTGGTTTATGGGATGGCCAGCAAGATGGCCCAACTGGTAAAGAGTTTGCCACTAAGGCTAAAGACCTGAGTTCTAGTCCCAAAGCCGCACAGTGGAAGGAGGGAGTTTTTACAAGCCGTCTTCCAGCCTCTGAACACAAATGCATGTGCACTCACACACATGCAAGCACACACACACACACACACACACACACACACACACACACACACACTAAATAAAATTAACAAATAAATGTAAGAGAAATTTAAAAAGAAATAAAAATGTGGTTTGTCAGAACTGGTCAAAATGCTCAGAATACATGACTGTTGAGCACACATCCCTAACTAGGAAAACAATCTGACCCCATACCAAGGCTCAGGAAACACCCCAGAAGATGTCTGAAAGAACAGAAGAGCCAGAGGAAGGGGTGGGGCATTGGGGAGCGCTGTCTTCCCGGTATGACAGGGACTTTGTACTCTTGAATCTCGGCAGCTGTGACGACCTTGCCCAAGAAGAAGCCTGTCAACACTGGTGTGGAGAGGGGAGGGCCTCACAAGACCCCAACTTCTCCTGGGGATCGGCATGTGCAGGTAGTCAATGATTGTCACAGGAGGTATAGACATTTTCTTTGGTGGTGTAGCCACCAGCAAATGGTGGTGCTTATGTAAATAACCCCCAATCTGAGTTCCTATAAGTGACCCTAACTAAATTCAGACAGCAATGAAAATATAATGAAAGCTATTATTATGCAAAATTAATATATGCTACTAAAAAACACAGAGAAAAGCAATCTAGTCACTGACTGTGGTGTAACACAACTTAATCCCAGCACACAGAAGGTTATGGCAGGGGTGTTAAAAAAGTTTAGGACCAAGTCGAGCAGTGGTGGCACACGCCTTTAATCCCAGCACTCGGGAGGCAGAGGCAGACAGATCTATGTGAGTTTGAGGCCAGCCTGGGCTACAGAGTGACAGTTAAGGCTACACAAAGAAACCCTGCCTGGAAAAAAAAAAATGGAAAAAAAAAAAAAGTTTAAGGCCAGTCTTAGCTGGGCAGGGTCTCCAATAAATAAGGAAATGCTTACAACTAGCTAATGCTAAAGTTCCATAAACATGAGTGTTGACGAGCTGAACCACCCCTGCTCCATCAATGTCTGAGAAGCAGCCCTGTGGACTGTTGACATGCCATCACAGGAGGTGCATAGGAGAGGCATTGAACCCTCACTGAATCTGTGACTGTGCCTCCCAGTCATTTTAATGAGAATTTTCCCTAAAGGCGGGGGTGGGGGGGGGGGCGCCTTGGTTGGCGTTGTCTAGGGGATGCCCTAGATTATACAAGAATGGGGTGAGTAGGAGAAGGGGCTCCATCTATGTGGCCACTGGGGCACCATCGTCCATGCTGCGCTGAGACATTCCAATGGAGCAGCTAGCAATCCCTCACCCATGCCTTGTAAGGAAACCCAATAAACTCAGTTGGTTTGAGGCTAGGACCTTGTGGAGGGGGGTGGCATTGTTTACATCCCCAAGGGAAAGAATTCTCATAACAGTGAGCAAACAACTAACATAATATTGAGAAATAATTCTAACAGGAAGGTGAGGGGCTCACCTAACTGGTTACCGGTATCACTTAGAGTAAACTCAGTTTGGCTCCAGGCACCCTCTTCCTGCAGTCTTTGCAAAACAAATTGCAATCTAACTTGGGAATTAACCGAAATCCCCACCAGAAATACGTTTTTTGTAACTAACAGCCGAATCTCAGCTAATCATAGCCTCTGAGCTTCAGCCAATCACAGGCTGCCCCTGGGCTGGCCCGCGTTCATATAAGGTTCATACAGGAACGTAGATGCTACTGCTCAAATCAGCTGTCTGAACCTGCTTCAGTTTGAGGACTGTGGGACTTGTATATTGTTCTTTGCTCACTGAAATTACTCTTCCATTTGTCCAAAGTTTTTCTCTTACCATTACTTTAGAACCACAGTGACTAAGCATGCACACACTAGGCAACCCTACCATTGAATGAAACTGAGTCCAGACACAGACCCATGTGTGGAGACTCAGAGAGAAGCTGATCCAGAGAGAGTTGAGGAAGAATGGACTAATGCCTGTGTAAGTGGACTGAAAAGCTTGCTACTCTCTCAGGAAAACCACCATCTCCCTGTAGAAGGAGATCCATTGATTTGGCCCAATACATTTATATGTTTGTTTGTTTGTTTGTTTATGGTGTTGGTTTTATCCACCCGGTTTTTAAAATCTTTTACCAACTGTCCTGGGAAAATTATCTGGGACTAAATCCATTTTAATTGTTTGACTAAGTTATACATGGTCTAATTTAAATCTTTTTACTTATCAGTAGTCTCACTTTTATTTTTATTAAAGTTATTTTTCATGCAGTGTGGAAGAAGAAAAGAAGAAGAGGAGGAGGAAGTAGTTGTTATCAGGGTCTTGTGAAGACATCCAGGGTGGCCTTGAATTCACTCTCTAACACAGACACATTTGAATTTTCCATCCTCTTGGCTTGATCATCCCCAAGGAGCTATAATTACTAAAAAAAAAAAAAAAGAAAAAGAAAGAAAGAGCTGGAGCTCAGAGACTGTGATGGCTATCACTATCCTCAGTTGTCAACCTGACTGTATCTAGAATGAACTATGATCCAGAACTGGAGGGCACACTTGTGATTCGGACCACAAGGCAAGAAGACAACATGCTTTTGGTCTGGATCTGGAGGCTGGAAGACACATCATTAATCTGGGCCACACCTCCTGCTGGAAGGACAACAGAATTTGTCCCTTGCCTACTTACCCTCACCTCATCAGCACGTCCATTCTTTCACTGGCATTGGAGCTGACTTCGTCAGGATTCCAGCATATACAAAAGACCAGCTGAGACACCCAACCTTGTGGGACTGAGGAACTACTGGACTCTTGGACTTTCCATTCACAGCTAGCCACTGTTGTGTTACTCAGCCTGTAAGTCATTGCAATAAATTCATATACATAGATTCATAATATAAATTAATATATGTATATACATATATAGAGAGAGATTCATTCTATGAGTTCTGTGATTCTACAGAATCCTGACTAATATGGAGACCATCGTGACACCCTAAGTTAAGACATTACAGGTCTCACACACATAGACCTGGCAAGGGTGAGGGAGAGGAACCAGAAAGGCGGTCAGGGACTTATTTTAAAAACCTGCTGTCAGTTGGACATGACGTGCCACTCTTGCAAAGGCAGCATTCACTGAGAGGCTGAGGCAAGAAGGTTATGGGTTCAAGTCCACTCTGATCTACACATCAAGCCCCTGGCTCACAAACACCAAACAAAAGCCTGACATGGTGTCATGGGCCTTCGATTCCAGGACTCGGGAAGCAGAGGCAATTCGATTTCTGTGACTTTGAGGCCAGTCTTGTCTAGTTAGTGAGAGTATTGTTTCAAAAACAAACAAACAAAAACCATCCGACAGCTCGAAACTCTTTGGACTTGACAAAAGAAGCAGATTCAGGGGTGGAATTCAGGTTCTAAAAAGGGTCAGATTCATCTCTGTCCAGATCAATTTGCAACCTTGGGCTGAGAGCCCAGTCCTGTGGATTGGCAGATGGAGACTGGAAAGAAAAAAATGTCACTAGGGAAGTTTTATCATCAGAATCCGCTGTCCATTTAAGGTTCCACTCGGGCAGAAACGACACCCTTCGTGCATTTCGTACCCCAAGCATTTGTTTAAAGGCCAACATGTAGGTTGACTGCAGACAAAGACGGGGTCAGAAAGCAAGCTTTAGAAAGTATTGCGAAAATTGGTTGCATTTTCAGCTACATGAAAAGGAAAGTGGTTTAATGAATGACATGATTTTTTTTTTCAGCTTAAGGTGATAAAAAAAAAAAAACCACTAGGGTTGGGGTTGTGGGGCGAGGGAGAAAAATCAAGTCCCACGGGAAGCTTCAAGGGGAGCATGCTTTCTCTGGAAGGGGGCATGCGTTTAATACATGCTGTGTGTGCTACACAGTTGGGCTCTGAAACCTCTGTGGCTGCCAATGCAGCCCTGGGCCACCCATCCATGCATGGATGTGGGCCTTCCAACAGTCTTACTTAGAGACACTAACCTTCTTAAACCTCAAACAATTACGATAGGTCATAAAATATGCTGTGTGTGTGTGTGTGTGTGTGTGTGTGTGTGTGTGTGTGTGTGTGTGCGCGCGCGCGCGCGTGTGTGCGCGTGCGCGTGCGCGTGCGCGTGTGTGTGTGTGTGTGTGTGTGTGTGTGCTATGCATGTGTATGAGGGTACTAAGAGGTTACCCGCCATTGTCTTTCCTCAGGAACCATCCTATTTGTTTTTTAAGGTTACGTCTTTCCCCATTGGACCTGGGGCTGGCTGATTCGGCAGGCTAGCTGGCCAGAGAGCCCACCAATCCGCCTCTTTCAGCCTTCTCAGCATCGACATTAAAAACACCAGGTTCTCCATCTATTGTTCAACTGAGGCTTTGGGAATTAGACTCCTGTCTCATCTGTGCCTGGGGAGCACTTTATTGAGCTGTCTCCCCGCCACCCCCCCCATAAGATCCTTTTGTTGTTGTTGTTGTTTTGTTTTTTTGGTTGTTTTTTTTTTTTTTTTTTTTTGTTTTTTTTGGTTTTTTGAGACAGGGTTTCTCTGTGTAGCTTTGCACTGTTCCTGGAACTCACTCTGTAGCCCAGGCTGGCCTCGAACTCACAAAGATCCACCTGCCTCTGCCTCCCAAGTGCTGGGATTGTAGGCATGCGCCCCCACTGCCCGGCTATCCTTTTAAATGTTTTTCTATCATTTAAAACTAGTTTAGGGGTTGGGGATTTAGCTCAGTGGTAGAGCACTTGCCTAGCAAGCACAAGGCCCTGGGTTCGGTCCTCAGCTCAAAAAAAAAAAAAAAAAAAAAAAAAAAAACCACACACACACACAAAAACAAAAAAACAAACAAACAAACAAACAAACAAAAAACAAAACCCCCAAAAAACTAGTTTAAAAGCTTCATGGCTCCAGTTGGCTGTCAACCCACCAGGCTGACCTGTAGTGTGCTGACCCCTGCAGAATTCAGGCTTACATTCTAGGAACGTGGGAAATGATTAGAGCTAGGCATGGTGGTGCAGGGCTGAACTTACAGCGCTTGGGAGACTGAGGCAGGAGGATGGCGAGTTCCAGGCCAGTCTGAGCTTCAGGGCAAGTCCCCTTCCCAAACCAACAAAAGGTGCAAATGCCGGGACATGGTAGCGCACACCATTAATCCCAGCACTCCGAGGCAGAGTCAGGCGGATCTCTGTGAGTTGGAGGCCAGCCTGGCCTCCAGAGTGAGTTCCAGGACAGCCAGGGCTACACAGAGAAACCCTGTCTCACAAAAGTACAAATGTCAAGACCTTATAAACAGGATTTGTTGTTGTTGTTGTTTACATTAGGGAAAGGAGAGTCCAAAAGATGAAACCACATTAGGGCCCAGGACCGTTGGCATTGAGTTGTAAGACCTAAGGGTCCAGCAGTCCAAAAGCTACTCTCGCGGAGTTGTGGGGGGTCGAGTCTCCCAAAGACTGGCCCACCACAGCCAGGGAGAAGGGGTAGAGAATGCCCGCCCCCTTCAATTATCCATGCTCTACTTGCCCAGTGAACCAGGCCACGGAAATGATCAGCAGCCACAGAGTTAAACTTAGACACACACACACACACACACACACACACACACACACACACACACCCCACCCGCCCCCACTTTTGCATGAAGAAGCTGAGGCTTTACTTTGTACACACAGGAAAGCCAAGGTTCTCAGCTCGCCTCCCACATCAGCAGTCCGAGTATGGCTTTGTGTACCTGTAAGCACCACGCTCTTATGTAAATTCCTGCAGCCCGCTCAGCTCAAAATAAGCCTGTGCTGGGCCCTGACGGATTTATTTCTCATCTGCTCCAGCAGGCACAGACCCACTTCTGTGTGGGGGAGGGGAGCCCACGGGGGCAGCAGCTTGCCCAGGAGTTCAGGGCCTGCCTGGCAACCAGCCTCTTGGCCCCTTCTGAGGCTGGGGCCTGACTACCTAGCTGCTGAATAGTGGGATGGGACGAGTTCAATCCAGGGTTTGCACTTTCCCAGCCATTAGCCAGCTGCCAACGCATTTCATTATCTTAGGAGGGTTTGTACATCAAAGAGAGCCCCAAACAGTGTGATGGAGTGGAAGTAACAGTCAACATTCTAACTCGGAGTGTTTGTTGTTGTTGTTGTTGTTGTTGTTGCTGTTTCTTCATGGACATAATGCCATCTGGCACCCAGGAGCAGCAAAAGCCAGCGATGGAAAAAAAAAAAAAAAAGGCACCTCCGTGTTTTGCTTATTGGTGTAACAGTTAATCCTGATTTGAAAAAAGAAGGCAAGGACGTGGAGCGACTCCCCTGTCACTACCTTGTGGTGCTATGGTGCTATTGTCTCACTCAGGCTGAGCAGCCCCGGCCACCAAAAGCAAAGGTTGCCTATGGGATTGCCAAGTGGGTGGGGGAGGGAGGGACCCCTCCACCCCTTCCATCTCTGCAGGAGGGAAAGCCTGATATTTTGAGGAACATGGTTCCTGGGCGGGGAGGGTGGGGGGGGGAGGAGGGGGGGGAGGGGGGAGGGGGGCTGGGTAATGTCACATTAAGTCAGGACTGTGCCATGGCTGTCTAAGCAACTGAGAAGCCTTCAGAGAACAGAGAGACCTTCTAAGTACGCCAGTGGTTCCCAACCTTCCTAAGGCTGTGACCCTTTAACACAGTTCCTCATGCTGTGGTGACCCCCCAACCCGTCACATTATTTGTGTTGCTACTTCATAACTGAGATTTTGCTACGGTTATGAATCATAATGTAATGTTTTTTTAAGAGACGCAGGCTTGTCACTCGGGGGTCGCGACCCACGAGTTGAGAAACCACCTCTGCGCACAGTTGTAACTGTTAAGAAGGTTTTGGAAGTAAGCAGTGTCTACCAACAACCAACGTGTGGCCTGAAATTACTCAGAAACTCCACCTTACTCTCTGGCCTGCGGCTGCCTTTCTCTTCCACAGCATAAACTGCGGAATTGAATTGAACCCCCACACGCCCCAAAATAAAAGGGACTGGGCTGCTATTTTTGGCTGCCATGGAATTGCCCCTCCAGCAGAAGTGGCAGCTAAGCTCTCTGATCCTGAACACGCTCCGGCCACGTCACTGGTCCCACTTTTGCTCCCTCCTCAGAGTCAGGAGAAGACAGACGGAAGAGATCATCGTAATGAAGCATGCACAGCTGAAAATCCTTGACCAAGAGGGAGAAAGGAGTGTTTGACATTCAGACTTCCAATACAAGGTGGTCAGATGTCAAAACCTGAATTATTCATTCGGAACGTCGGCTTCACATTTCATAAAGCGATTCTCTAGTGCAGACAAAAAGATTTGCAAGAAGGAACTTGCACAGGAGGTGAGGAAACATGGGGCCATAGAGTCCAAGTTTTAGCCTCCACCTCACACTGACACACATACATGCACACGGACACATACCCCCAAACACACGTCTGTGTGTATATTGCCCACAAAGGAAAAAAACATTTAAAAGTGAGCTGGGGAGCTGGCTCACTCCATAAAGTACCTGCCTGCCACACGACTACGTGGACCTGAATTTGATCCCTAGTACCATAAAAAGCCACATGAAAAAAAAAAAAAAAATCATGACAGCTAGCTACCTATGGCCTCTGCATGAACAGATGTACACACCCATAAAAACATGTGTATGCAGCACACACACACAATGCATGCATGTGCACATGATGGGGGTGGGGAGAGAGAGAGGGAGGTGGAGAGAGGAGAGAAGAGAGAGGAAATGTGTGTGTGTGTGTGTGTGTGTGTGTGTGTGTGTGTGTGAGAGAGAGAGAGAGAGAGAGAGAGAGAGAGAGAGAGAGGACTTCCTCAATGGGATCCAGTATATCTCATAGCGGGTCCTGACCCCCCTGTTGCAGGCCACACCATGGAAGATACTGATGGGACCTCATATAAGTAAATAAGGAGAGAGGTTTCTTCTCTTGAGAAACTCACAATTGGATACTAGAGGCAAATATCAACCTAAGCGTTGGGAGATGGGGCATATATTCCAAACCTGACACATACGACCAGGTAACAAGGCTAACTCACCACAACCTGGTGTTAGGAAACATAAGCCATAGCAAGCTTCTTTAATAAATAAATACGTCAACAAATGCAACAGAAACCAGTTGTAACTAAAATGGAGGAGCTAGTGGCATGGTTGGAGAGAGTCAAAGAAACATGTCCATTGCGCCAGAAAAGGTCTTCACAGAGCTCATCATGAAGTCGTGACCTGCTATTGTGCCTAAGTCAAATAAGCTTTAGTCCTCAAATCATCCCCGAAAGAAAATCAATCGCCTGAGGCACGTCCTCAGTTCTACTTTTGATTTCACTTAATCCACCGAGTGCGCTCTCTGATTATTCAGGATTTGTTAGCACCTAATTTTTAAGACATGGAACTCCGTGGTTCTCGCATTCCTATGGTTGAAAAGCAGGCTCAGGCAGACAAGTTGTGCCACCAGTATTTGCAAAGGAGTAGAGAGAATGGCGAGTAAGAAAATGATGTCCAATTCCTTTCTTAAAATGTTGTGAGCGTCTGATACACAGGTGCTAGGAATTATAGCACCCGAACTCATTTCTATAGTGTTCATGGGTTTTGCTTTGAGTTGGGAAAGCCCCAAGCTAGCCTCAACTCACAACACAGCTGAAGGTGACTTTGAATTTCTGATCCTCTGGCTTCTATCTCTCAAGTGCTGGGATCACAGACCTGAGGCTGCACGTCTGGTTTCTGTGGTGCCAAGGATCAAACACAGATCTTCCTGGATGCTGGGCAAGGACTCTAAACTGATCTACATCCCAGCCTGTGTTTCCAGTTTTTGAATAGAAGTCAAGGTTCACAGAGCTAATGAACTATTTCACCATCACATCCCATGTGGAAGGAATTCTGTTCCTGACCCTTGTCTGAGACTCTTAATCACGATGCTTTTCCCACAACCCAGGAAGTGTTCCTGGGAACTACTCAAAATGGCACCGGGTCCTGTGCCCATGTGATGATTGGGAAGGTGGTGATCAAACAAGCAATATAATGAATGCTTTAGTCACAGGAAGATAGAGAGGACAGAAACCTAGTGTATCCTCCAGAATCCTTAATTCGACACCAGTTTCAACCTGGGAAAACTCAGTGGGACAACCTATGTTTACCTGATAGAACTGTACTCATGTTTTCTTTCTGAGTTTTAAGGAGAAAAAAAACTCAAAGCGCCATCAGTTAGGGATGATCATCGTTTCCTGGAGATGTTTGCTTTATCTCTGTCACTGTATCTATCTGTGTGAGTGTGTGTGTTTCCTTCACATCTCTTCCTCCTGTCTCTGTCCTTTGTCCCTCCAGCCTATAACATAAAACCAGACAAAAGATGGATCTTTGAAAAAAAAAAAAAAAAAAAAAGGCGGCAGAAACGGTCTGTGGTACACAGTGGGCGAACACCACACAAGCTGCTGTTATCAGTGGGGGGGGTCTTTTTTACTAGTGCACAGACACATTTCTGATAAACACACGTCACAGCATCTGCCTCCTACCTCCTATGAGTCCTAACCATGCTACTGGGGTTTTAAAAAATTCCACAATAGTTCCCAGCACATTTAAAGCTGTCAACAGATGCTAGATAGTGTTATTACCCGGGCTATTTTTACCACTGTTATTATAGTCATAGCTTACATAACTACACACTCAAAAAAAAAAGTTCAAACTCAACATTACATTTAGCTGGTCATAACACAGCTTAAGAATTAGTCTATTTCTAAACCTTATATTCCCGGTGACGTTCATTTGATTATTCGGGAAACATTTATCCTGGGTTCCCCCGAAAGTACAACTCAGCCCTAGTATGATTTTGTTTGAATGTTTATTAGAAAAGATTTGCCACAGGACAGCAAGATGGATCTGTAGCACTTGGGGCTAAGCTAGACAGTCTGAGTTTGATCCTAGGAATTCATAGAGCAGAAGAGAATAGACTCCAGCACACTGTCGTCTGAATTCCACACTTGTGACACACACACACACACACACACACACACACACACACACACAGAGAGAGAGAGAGAGACAGAGACATGCACACATATACATATTTTTTAAAAGATTTTTGTCTCTAAACTAATTTTATAAAATTCCAAATTCCTTCACAGACCACTCACGGCTCAGCTCTGGTCCTCTCCGGCCTTCCTAAACGCCACTTTTCTCTCTACCTCTTAACCATCTACTTCCTCACAATAGTTGCCAAGGTTTCCAGCTCACCTACCCTGTCATTTTCCCCTGGAACTATAATGAAACTGCCCTCAACCTTCCTTCTTTCCATTTTTAAATTCATTTATTAAGACGAAGAACCCACGAGTAACCCTGATTACCCCAGGGAACAATAGTTAGTGAGTGGGTAAGGCCCCCCATATATGGAAAACACACACTGTCCTCTATTAGGGGAGCGCCATGTGCAACCCAGACTGGCCTTGAACCCACAAGCCTCTTGCTTCAGCCCCCTGGTGCTGGAATACAGGCATGCATCAGCACCACACCCACCTTTAACAAATAAAATGCCTTGCTCCTTGCCCCAATCAATCCCATGCAGAAAAACACCTAGTTTCCACTCACTCTCCTGCCCCCCCTCCCAACGAAACACTGACTTGGCAAAATGTCAGGTCCTGGTGAGACCACCTGGTTTAAAAGCATCTTTCTAAGCGTTTCATTCTGGCTTTCTCTTACCAACTTTTTCCAAATACCTGACCTGGAGGTACTGTCCCAGCTCAGTGCTCCTCTAGGCTGTTCCCTTTATAAGAGCGAATCCAACCAATACCCCTCTCCCCGGTTGTTAGGGTCCCCCTTCCTCACCACTTCCTCCACCTCTCTGAAGCATGGACAAGTACAGAGTGGACCCAGCCCTCCAGTTCTTCCATGTCTTCGTGTCCCTGGGTTTGTGGAGGAGGCTTTCAAATGTGCTCCTCAATAATTTCATCTTGTGAAACAGAGCGGCGTTAATGTGAATTCTGTGTCTTTGCTAAAATGATCGGTTTAATTAAAAGGTTTTGGTTTAGTGTTTTTTTTTCTTTTGAGTATGTGTTAGGAGACTAGCTTTTTCAGCTGACAGAGCATAAAAAAAAAGATGGGATTTCATGGAGAATAGGACAAACCACGAAATAGAATGCTAATGTGTGTGTGTAAAAACTACCTGTAAGCACTATTTATACATATATACATATCATGACGTCATTACTGTCAAATTGAATGGAAAGAGATATATCTAAATTAGTAAAGCACTCTTGTGGTTGTGTCTGTGGAGGGTGTATCCAGAGATGATTGGCATGTCCGTCAGCAAACCAGTTGGAGAAGAACCACCCGAAGTACAGTGAAGCATCCATCCCATGGAGCTGCTGGAGAGTGCAATTCTTCCCGGTCCTGATCTGGAGTGCATTTCTGCCTCTGCCATCGCCCACAGAGCTCGTGGAGGTCTCTTGGTCTCTGGCTTCAGGCTTTTTAGACTGAGAGTCTACTGATGTCTCCAACTTACATATTGCTGACTGAGGGACTAGTTAGTCTCTGATACTGTAAGCCGATTTACTGGATCTCTATCATGTATCCTTGTATTACTCTGGAGAACCTTGACTAATCCTACTGTATAATGTACATATTCTTGTGAATATATATTGTAGGTGATTAATACATGTGCACATATTATGTCTCACTCTATTACGGAGACCTGGGGCCTCATGATATGCTGGTACCAAGGTGGAGAGAGTAGAGAGCCCATGGTGTAGTTCACAGGACTGAGAACCGGAAAGCAGATGGCATGGGTTCCAATTGAAGTCTGAAGACCTCAGAATGGGGAAAACCAAAGGCAGGTTTGTGCCCCAGCTCAAGTAGCCAATCAGAAGAAGCATTTATCTTACCTGAATTCAGCATGTCCTGCTGTATGAAATAACATAGACACACAGACCTCTGTTAGGGAAGACATCTCTCTTCAATCCACCAACTCAAAAAAACAAACAAACAAACAACTTATTTCATGAAAATGGAAAATAAACAACATCCAGACACATTCAAAAACAGTATTTGACCAGATACATGGGGAATCCCATGGCCCAGTTGGGTAGATGAAACTAACCATTATAGACTACAATCCTGCCAAGTCAAACACATAATCAGGAAGCAGGGAAGTCCTAAATGACTAGCAAAAAATTATTTTTAAGAATTGTAAATGTGCACCATGTGCAACTATACCCTAGCCATGGCCCCAAGCACTCTGTAGATTATCATGGTTAATTCTCACAATGACCCTGCAAGGTGAGTACCATTTTATTTCCATTTTATAAAGAAACCAAGCCAGTTGGTGGTAACGCACGCCCTTAATCCCAGTACTCGGGAGGCAGAGCCAGGCAGATCTCTGTGAGTTTGAGGACAGGCTGGTCTACAGAGCGAGAGCCAGGACAAACATCAAAACTACACAGGGAAAAACAAAAAAACAAACAAACAAAAAAAAGAAACCAAGATATGGAGGGACTGGGCTACTTGCTGCAGATTTAAACATCTGGCAAGGGACAGAACTAGTCCATCAAAACAAGGGAGTGGCAAGCAGAAACTTCCAAAGCCCCTGATCCGTGACTCCCAGTGCCATGGGAAGCCACACTCCTGTGTAATGTTTCCTCCTAGATTAAAATCTACCCTGCACAGAAGTTCCTTAAGCCTGAAGGTAAACGGCTCAACAGAGCTTCAGAAAGTTCCTGAAACTGACTAGATTGGAAGTTCCTGAAACTGACTAGATTTCCTAGGCCCCTCCTTGGCAGAGTAAGCAATGGGAGCCTAGATTCCCTCTCAGATGGAGAAAGCTGAGCTGCAGAGACAACTCTCAGAGCAGAGAGGCTCCCAGGATGACCCTGAGACCAGACCAGCTGCCTGGAAAAAGCAAAAAGCAGCAGGGCTTCCTGGAGGAGGTTGAGACCAGAGTCACTTGCAAAGGTCACTCTCCAGCCTGCTGAGCTGCCTGCAGGCTGTGCAGTGTGCTCCAGGTTCCCAGGTTTGGGAGCTGTCACCCTTGCTGGGGTGGGCTTTGGAGATGCATCTGTCTGTGAGTTATTTCTGTGGGCTCCTCAACCATATTCTTGTAAGCACAATGAAACTCATGGTTCAACAAGTCAGACTTTAGTGGGATCCATACTTTGGTCTGTCGTGGGTTCACCCCTGTCTGGGGTGAGTAGACATGTATGTTCCTCAGGAAAAGTTTTGTTAACACACCACTGTCAGACCTTCATGCTTTGCTCTTGGCTTTTCCTGATACAGGACGGATGTTAGAAAGAACGGCTGGAAGGTGTCTTTGTTTTTGTTTTTGTTTTTTTGTTTTTTTTTTTTCTTCTGGCTTTTAAATTAGTGCCAGAACATCCACGGGACAGGTTGAGAGAGAGCTTTAGTAAGAAAGGGGAAGTGGTCGGCGCCCATGGCAGCAGGTGAAGAAAACATTAAGAAATTGCTGAGGGAGAAAAGAAAGCAGAACCTGGACTCCTTGGCACTTCGGTTTAAGGGAGAAAGAACTACTCTGCTTAGCACAACCACTAAGTAAACTAACTGTCTCTGGAAAACTGTGGCAGGTTTATGTTTGGTGACCCCCCGAGTACAAAGCCTATGGCGATCATGGATGTGCTCATATGCACTGGTGCCGAGAAAGGACTCCAGGACTCTGCACACACTTACTGTGTGTTCACTGAGTAAGGACCCACTTTATTTCTATCATTTGAAGGATTACTCATTCACTATCCAGACTCCCCTGAAAGTTTCCAAACAACCCCCCCCCTGACTGTTCACACTGTTACAGCTTCTCCCCCTGGTCCAAAGCCTCCTGCATTTTTCACAATACCAAGTATACTCTTTCCTACATGTGCATCCCGCCCTTGGGGAACCACTTTTTTTGAACTTTATTTATTTTGGAGAAGGCTGGATTTATCTGCACATCTTTTGAAATTTGAAAAAGGTTTATTATTTTTAAGTGTGTGTGTGTGTGTGTGTGTGTGTGTGTGTGTGCATTTAAATGGAGGTGTCATCAAAGGCCAGAGTCGTCAGACTTCCCTGGCCTCCTGGAGTTACAGGCAGCTGTGAGCTGCCCAAAGTGGGTGCTGGGAACCAAACTTGGGTCTGCTGCAGGAGCAGTGTTCTTCACCACTGAGCCGTCTCTCCATCCTGTCTGCAGACCTTAAGCTCTGGAGGAAGTGGAATGCTCTATACACATCTGCAGGGTTTCTTTGTTTTACTGTCTTGGTGTCATTTTCTTTTCCCCATTGGCGTCTGGCAACCTGCCACAGAGTGCCTATCTTCCCTGGTAAGGTCATGTATGTGCCAGTACATTCTTCGTGATACACGACACTGTCTTATTATGGTTTGTAAGCCTCCTTCCTGCCTCAGGTTATAAATTCACGGTTTAAGTTCGTTTCCAACACCCTTAAGTTCTCATCAGGGCTCAGCAGAATCTGGCTTGGAAACCAGACAATCAAGAGTCGGGTACTTTCCAGCACTGTGGAGGAAGCTGAGGCAGGAGGTTTGAGGCTGCGGCCAGCCTGGGCTACAGATAAAGAGTCAGTCTGGGGAGAGAGGCCAGGGGAGGGGAAGGGTAAATAGGAGAGGGAAGATAGACTTTCCACATCTTCTCAAACTGGATCATTCCAAATCCTAAATTCTCTGCTGAACACATCACTAGTTGAAAAGCCTTTTCCTCTGGATCTTCAGAAAAATCACTGTGCCCATGTCTTTAGCACAAGAGAGAAGACATCAGCTGCTGTGTTTTCCTTTGAACTAAATTCAAAATAAAAACAATTTTTAAAAAGCAATAAGGAAATGAAAAAAAAATGAAGAAACCCAGAAAGGGATTTAAAAAAGAAGATGAACCCAGTTCTGCTCTGCGTGAAGAGGAAACAAGAGTCTTCTTGAGAGGAAGCATGAGGAGTTGGTGAGTTGAGGGGAGGGGCTCACTGCTTTAATTCTCAAAGCTCCTCTTTGAGGGCCAAGCTTCCTGTAATAAGGACCAAGGACAGTGTGGATGCGTGCAGCCTGCCATGATGGGAAAGAGGGGACCCTCAGGACTCCCTTCTTTTCCTTCACGCCACAGAAGTGCTGCATTCCATACTCGGTGTTCTCTGTCTTGAGGAAATGTGATAGGGAAGGTGTGTGTGTGTGTGTGTGTGTGTGTGTGTGTGTGTGTGTGCGCGCGCACGTATTTAGAAACTGAAAAGCCACTGACAAAAAGTATGGAATTCAAACGCATGAACAATAAAATAGAATCAATGATGGATAGGTTTATTTATTTGTTTATTATTTAATTTATTTATTTATTTGAGGCAGGGTCTTACTATGTGGTTTATTGAGTAGACAGTCCTCTGAGTTAGAATATTATTTTAGAAATAAGCCAAGCTAAGGCCGGGCATTTATAAGAAATAATAAGCCTCCATGAGTGATTTATTTGGGAGCTGGGTGGTGTCCCCCACCCCCCACAATAGATCAAAGAGCCAAAGACTAGAGAAAATAACCAACAACATGTGTTGATGTTTTGTTTGTGGTCTAACAAGTAAAGCTTGCCTGAAGATCAGAGTGTGGAGCTAGCCACTAGTTAGCCATAGAGGCCAGGCACTGGTGGCTCACCCCTTTAATCCCAGCACTCGGGAGGAGGAAACAGGAAGTGATATGGCTCCGTGGAGAGAGGAATATAAGGTGTGAGGAGAGAGGAGCTCGGCTCCTTTCGGTCTGAGGATTTGGTAGCGGTAGAAGCAGCTGTGGCTTGCTCCTTTGTCTCTCTGATCTTCCAGCATTATATGTGCGTGTGTGGTGTGAAAAGGAGGGGGTTTTACATGCCAAGGTGCATGTGCGGACGTGTGGAGATCAGGAGACAACTCTGTAGAGTTAGTTCTCACCTTTGACCTTCAAGTAGTTCCTGAGGATGGAACCCATGTCACCCGGTTTGTGTGGGGACCCCACAGCATCTTCACCCTCCACACTATCCAGTCAGCCACAACTCTGGATTCTGTCCGTATCTGCGTTTCCCTTCCCAGGATTTATCCCACTCATTGTTTTGAAGTTGTTTTGTTTTGATGAAGACAACAACCAAGGAAAACAGATCTTAGAACAGCAACTGAGAATTCATCTTCCCAGATAAATCGTCGAGAAATAAAAACACAACAAACAAACAACTTGAAGTATTTAATGGAGTATACACTCAACCGACTAAGTCTCCTTCCTTCTACAGAGTTCAGGAAACCGGTACAGACAAGCAAAATGGATTCACAACTTGCTGCCTGAATTTTTTTTAAAAAAATTTTTACAATAGAAAGATGCTTTGTTTATCTTACCACTGGTAAGTTTTTTGCATCCCCCAACACAGCAGTCCAAATCAAACCAAATCTGACCAAATTAGAAAAAGCCCAGGTTTAATAGGTAAATGTGTTCCCAGGTGATTCCCCAGACTCCCAGAGAGGAGACAGGGACAAGAGACAGGAAAACCATGTGTCTGTTTTCTGGGATGCAGTTTATATACCCTGTGTGAGCGGTCTTGAGTATCTCTGGGGGAGGAGCTGTGTTTGGCGGCTTTGAAGGGGCGGGTTTGGGCAAAGAGATGGGGAGGGGAGTTGAGGTGGATCTTCCACAAGAATCTTCCAGACTCTTTGGGTATAGGGGTGCCAGGGTGCCAGGGGCTGAGGTGGAGCTCCAACCCAAACAATCACTATGGAACAAAAACTTACCTTTTTCAATCAGACAAGTTCCATAATCCTACAGTCATTTTTTCCTCCTCATATTGAAGTTCCAAAGTTTATGTTCAGGAGAAAGAATTATATCTACACCCCAGAAACAGGACTCGTGATGGAAAACACTAAACAAAATATCATTCTCCATGTATAACCAGAGGTTGCAGTCTGTGTTCATCTCCCATTTCCTCCTCCACAAAGCAGTTCCTGTTGGGACTCTCAGTAACCCGCCCCAGACTCAGGTGTTCTGAGTGCTTCGCAGTATGGCTCCTTCACAGAAAGCATCTTTTCACCATTAATCACTCAGAGAAAGGCCCTGCCATCTCCAGGGTAATCAGCTCCCGAGTTCCCTGAGATCCTTGGATCCCCAAAGGAGGCAGCATTGGGGGGGGGGGGGGGGAGGAGAGGCAGAGAAGGAAGGGAAGGGGCTGGCCAGGTAGTGCAATCAGTAAAGGGCATGTTCTGTAAGCATGAGGACTGAATTCACATGTCTCAGAGTCCACAGCTTTGGCCGCCAGGGCCTGAGAGGCAGGAGATTTGCTGGTGCTTACTGGCCAGCTGGTCAAGCCAGATCTAAGAGTGGATCAGTGTAGATCCTGCCTGGAAAACTGTCATAAAGTGCAAACAGTCTCTGGGCTCTAGACACACACACACACACACACACACACACACACACACACACTGGTGTGGTAAGGTCGGTCCATAATCCCAGCATCCAAGAGGTCACCTGGAGGCCATCCTGTTCTGTATTGTAATATCCAGCCCAGCCAAGCTGGCATAGCAAAACCTCGTCTCAGGTGGGAGAAGGGGAGGAAAGTAGGGTAGAGATTAAAAATAGAAAACAATATGATTGAAACCCAGAAGAAGCAGAAAAGACTGAAAGGAAGAGGCATTGAGAAGGTATCAAAATAGGAAATCATTACCGACTCAAGTACCACAGGTAGAAGTGAATGAGAACAGGTAGCTGGTGTGGAAGCTTCTTGGTATTGGGTACTGAGACACTGTGAAACAGACATCTGTGTTCTCATCCCAGGTAGACGTGGAACACACTTACAATCCCAGCACTTGGACCTCAGAGGCAGGAAGATAGGGAATTCAAGGCCATCCTGGGCTACACGTTGAGATCCTGCCTTAAAAACAAATGGAGTTGGTGAGATGGTTTAGTGGGTGAAGGCTGCCATCAGGCCCCATGACCTAAGTTTGACCACTAGGATTCACCTCATGGAAGACAGAACCATCAAAGGTTGTTTCTGGTCCACTTCTCCACATGTGCTCTGTGGCACACACACGCGCACGCATACACACACACAGTGGGGTGGCAGGGGCAGAGAGACAATAAAATAAAATGACCTTTGATCCAGGTCCAAAGTTAAAGGGTTTTTGTATCTCCTCCAAATATGGTTCCGATGACTGTTTTAACCAGAGGGATCAGTTGTTCTGTTTGTGAGGAATGGCCTCATGTAGCCCAGGCTAGCCTTGAACTTGCTTTGTAGCCAAGGCTGACTTTTAACTCCTGATCAGATGAATAGGTATATATGTGTTGTGGAGTATGATTTTAAGATGTGTTCCATTTGTTTATGCTGTGGAACATTTGTTTAATGATGCAAAGATGTGTTGCCTTCTTTTATGTTGCATCTGTTTAACTCTGTGAAGCTGTGTTACTTTTCCTGTAAAAGCCAGGCATTATAAGAAAGAATAAGCAAGCCTCTATGTGATTTATTTGGGAGCTGGGTGGTGGGTCCTCAAAAGAGCCAGAGAGTAAAAACAAACAACAACATGTGTGTACGTATTCTGTATTATATATATATACACGTAAAAACAAAACATATATATATGGGGTGTTTTTGAGACAGAGTTTTTCTGTGTAGCCCTGGCTTTCCTGGAATCCATTCTGTAGACTAGGGTGGCCTCAAACTCAGAGATCTGCCTGCCTCTGCCTCTTCCTGGGTGCCACCACCCAGCTTCAAAGCCTCTATCTTTACTTGTATGGATTTCAAGGCAAACAAAAATATTCTCAGGCACCACTTTGTGGTATTGCGTTCCCCAAAATATTGTGCCCACTAATAAACTTATCGGGGTCAGAGAACAGGACAGCCACAATATTAAACATAGAGGTTAGGCAGTGGTGGTGCACACCTTTAATTCCAGCGCTTGGGAGGCAGAGCCAGGCGTATCTCTGTGAGTTCAACGTCACATTGGAAATAGCCAGGCAGGGTGACTCACACCTTTAATCCCAGGGAGTGACCGCAAGAAGTATTAAGATATATATATTAGGCGTGAAGACCAGAAACTAGAAGCATTTGGCTGGTTAAGCTTTTAGGCTTTGAGCAGTATAGTTCAGCTGAGACCCATTCGGATGAGGACTCAGAAGCTTGCAATCAGAGGAAACATAATCAGCTGAGGAACTGTCGAGGTGAGGCAGCTGTGACTTGTTCTGTCTCTCTGATCTTCCAGCGTTCATCCCAATAACTGGTCTCAGGTTTGATTTTATTAATAAGACCATTTAAGATTTCTGCAATACCACTTTTTAAATTTTATTTCCTCCTCTTTCAGAACTGTGTGTGTGTGTGTGTGTACACACCACAGTGGGCATGTGGAGGTCAGACGAAAACTTTTGAGTCAGTTCCCTCCTTCCACTGTGTGGGGGTACCTGGGATTGAACTCAGGTCACCAGGCTTGGCAGCAGACACCCCTACTTTCTGAACCATAGTCTTTCACTGCAACTCTGCTCCCCTACTCTCCAGCAAACACATTTCAAGCCCCCAAAGACAAGTGTCTGACTTTTGTTCCCTCAAAATAAATTTCTAGTGATAATTTTTCGTTGAAAATTACAAACATATATCTAGGCAACGGCACGTACTCCAAACACTCCGATAATGTTTTCACTCAAACACCCTAAAACCTTGACCTGTGAAAGAGCCAACCAACCAAGCAACTCCATTTCAATTAGCTTTCCCGTAACTGTATTGTGTAACACAGTGTTATGGTAGATTCCAATTTAAAGATAACTCTGCCCGACCACACGTTTAGGTGTTTTTATTTCATTGTACACAGTGGAGGATTTCTCTACCTAAGTAGAGAGGTTCAGGATGAGTGGGCGGGAAGAAGGAAAACAGATTCTCACTAAGAAAGGAAGGCAGGACATTTCTCACGGAAAATAAAGGCAAACGCACACGTCTCATAGCCAGAGGATTCAAGCCAGCATTTTGATAAAATGAATGAACTGTGAGACACAGCGATGCACCTGAGAAATCTTCTGGGAGACACAATGTAGAGCATGGAAACAAACATTAGCAGATTCACAAGGCTATAATCACCATGGGTATCCATGGTGCTGGGTGTCAAATTAACATGGTTATTTTTCTCGTGTTGCCAAATTTAACATTGGGGAATTTTGGTTGTGGGCTTATTATCACTAGGCAAACATACATACTGGTGTTGAAGAGAGTTTTTAGATAATCACATAGTATTTACAAAAACAGGTTTGGGGATTAAGAATATACTCGAATACCCATGCCCCTAACTAAATAAACACAGCTCTCCGGTCACCTTGGGGAAATGTTAGTTGTGGGTAAAATGACTGATTCTGCAGGAAATCCTAGATGACTTTTGGTTTTCAGTGTATCTCTCCATATTTCTTTCTTTCCTTCCCTTGTTCTCCACAACCCCATCTCATCATTTTTAGTCAAATGGCCTGAATTATCTGTTCATATTTATGTATTTTTTTTTTTTTTTTTTGCCATTGCTGAGGACAGAACCCAGGGCCTTGTGCTTGCTAGGCAAGAGCTCTACCACTGAGCTAAATCCTCAACCCCTTATGAACTTTTAAAAGTGAACCTTTTGATGTGGATCCAGGTGGCAAGGGAAGTTGGGAGGAACCGGGAAAAGTGAGAGAAGAGGAAGCCATAATTAGAAATCAGAAGAAGAAACTATAATAAAAATATATTATAGGAAAAAAAAAAAAACCCAAAAACCTATTTCCAATAACAAAGGAAAAAAAAAAAGAAGGATCCTTTTGTAAAACCCGGAAACTATTTCTGCCTCCATTTCAGCCTCAGATTCTCTTTTCTTTTCTTTTTTTGGTTTTTCAAGACAGGGTTTCTCTGTGTATCTTTGCACCTTTCCTGGAACTCGCTTTGGAGACCAGGCTGGCCTTGAACTCACAGAGATCCACCTGCCTCTGCCTCCCGAGTGCTGGGATTAAAGGTGGGCGCCACCACCGCCTGGCTAGCTCAGATTCTCAACAGCGGCAGGGGAGACTCAGTGGTTTGACCTCAACCTCAACATGCCAAGAAGTACGTAGTGACAGGAAGCCCAGCTAGCTGGAACTAATCCAGGAAGTGTGACTAGCAACAGTGAATCTTACCTCTTGGGCTTGTGGATATGACCAGGTGAAATCTTGGTAAAATATACTTGAGAAAGCACAGAGTGAATGAATCAGGGAAATACTTTAAAATCTTCAGGCCAAAACTGGGCCTGGTGATTCATGCAGCTCTTGGGAAACTGAGGCAGGAGGCATATGAGGCCTGGGCTATGTAACAAGACGGGACTTCGAAAACAAAAACCAGGAGTTAGGCATGGTGGCACACGCCTCTAATCCCAGCACTCCAGAGGTAGAGGCAGGAAGGTCTCTATGGGTTCGAGGCCAGCTCGGTCTACATAGTGAGTTTTTCCAGGACAGCCAGGACTATGTACAAAGACTTCCTTCTCAAACAAAAAACAAAAACGAAACTAGTCTGGGATGTAGGTCAGCAGCTAGAGTGCTTGCCTAGCGTGTACGAGGGACCCTGGGTCTGATCCCCAGTACACTGTACACTGGCAGTGTTGCATACGATTGTTAACCCTAGCATTTGGTGGGGTGGAGACAGGACCATCAGAAGAAGCTCAAGGGGTTGGGGCTTTAGCTCAGTGGTAGAGCGCTTGCCTAGCAAGCACAAGGCCCTGGGTTCGATCCTCAGCTCAAAAAAAAGAAGCAGCTCAAGAATGCCCTTGGTTACTTAGTGAATTCAAGAACAGCCTGGGAGACGTGGGACCCTGTTTTAGAAACAAAATAAATTGGTTGGTGGCTGGAGACATGGGTAAGTGGTGAAGAATGCTGCTCTTCCAGAGGACCCAAGGTTGGTTTTGATTTGCTACACCCAGATCTGGCAGTTCACAACTCCTTGTAACCCCAGCTCCAGGGAAGCAGGCTGCCTCTTCTGGCCCATACAGTGCAACCTGTACACATGGTATATACACACATGCATACAGATACATAAAAGTAAATCTTAAATCAGAATAAAAATTCTAACTCTATGGGGAAAAAAAATAAAACACCACACACATACACCACACTACCACCACCACCACCACCACCACCACCACACCACACACACACAGACATACAAATCTTAACACTAGAAACTATCTCTAATTCGAGAATAAGCCAGATGCCTGCTAGTAACAGAAAGGTATCTCATGGGGACTGAAGAGATCGCTCTGAGGGGAAAGACACTTGATAACCTGAGTTTGATCTTTGGAACCTATAGGTGGAGGAAGGAAATTCCACAGATCTGTCTTTTGACCTCCATACATGTGGTGGCCTGCGCCCTGCGTGCGCACATGCACACACACAATGCACACACACACACACACACACACACACACACACACACACACACACTCCCAGCCACCAATAATAATAGGATAATGAAACAAGTGCTCTAGGATTATTTATTTGTTGTTTGAGGAAAGCAATATGCCCTTGCTTTTATCTCATCTATTTATTTTATCAAGGCCAAGGTCTTGAAATGATAACAAGGCCCTTGACGGTAATCTCTGATCCTGTGAGAACAGGCTTCTTGGACCACTGACTTTTCCAGTTACCAAGACGCTGTTTCTGTTCCCAACCCTTGCCTGTGTCCTTATCCCCAGCAGTAAATCTCATTTCATGTTTATTGTAGATGTAGACTTTAAAGAAATCAGAATTCCTTCTTAAAGTTCACGTCGTCTTATCAGCCTGTCTGTTTTGATTTGCAATTTTCTCTAAAGTGGAAGGAAGGCTTTGGGGTGGGGGGGTCACTGCTAAGGCTTTCCAGTAATCAAAGATGTGTTGACTCCGGCAAAACCCAACAATCCGGAGGGAACATGGGCATGAGGCAGCTTAGCTAACACTATCACAAAGAAAGTCCAGACACAGAATCACAACACCGTATTTGGGGAGAGGTGAGCCTGGAATTCACTCAGCTCCTTGAACAGAATGTTCTTTCCCCAGATATCTCCAGAGCTGCTCCTTTGGTCTCCAAGTGGTCTGCTCAAATGTGACACTCAATTTACTTAAAATAGCAACCTGGCCCTACCCCTGCCCCAGTAACAATTCCCTATGTCCTTTTAATGTGTGGACCACACATGGTGCTGTACAACTCTGTATGTCATTGTCCCAGAACGAACGCATCGGCCTCGTTCCTTAGCCCCCTCACTTCCTGATACCACATCTCTTTTCCTTGTTGCTTCACTTTCCTCTCTGAAAGCAGAGGGGGTTTTGCTTTGTTTTATTTTCTTATCTTCAAAGGACTAAAAATAAATAAAAAGATACTTAAAAAAAGAAGAAATGCTGGGCCCTTGATAGGCATTTTAAAATGTACCATCTTTTAATCTAATTTTAGCATCTTCAGAAGACGCCATCTAAGAAGTCACTTGCCGTTAACGTCTTCCTATCGAATAAGATGATCAGACACCAGCAATGCAGCACCTGTGCAGGAGGAACGGTCAGCCTCTGGAAGCACAGTACAAGCCTGATGACCTAGGTTCGATCCCCAGAACTGGACTTACATAGTTGGATCCACTCTACAAAGCACTCCTAAGGGGGGGGGGGGCAGGGGAACTGGGGGAATCTCAAGGGCTAGCCAACAAGGGGGACCACGCCTTGGAAGGTCAAAGGGGACCCTCTTCGGCTAAATTGTCCTCTGACCTGCACATGCGCACTGAGGCACATGGAAGCCCCCCACCCACATATCACACACACACACACACACACACAAACACAAACACACACACACATCTCACACACACACACAAGCATACATATATACATCACACACACATTACACACACACATTACACACACAAGCATACATATATACATCACACACACATACACACATCTCTCACACACAAACACACACATTACACACACAAACATACATATATACATCACACACACATTACACACACTTCTCACACACACAAACACACACATTACACACACAAGCATACATATATACATCACACACACACATATCTCACACACATATCACACACACACACACACACACATACACACATTTTTTTTAAAGGAATCAAGGGACTGTAGACAGGCGTGGTGGTTCTCACCTGCAATCTCAGCACTAAGGAAGCTTGAGCAGGAGTGTCGATAGTTCAAGGCCATCCTGGGCTCTAGCCAGGATGTGATACAGGGAGGGGTGGGGAGAGCAAAGCAATGCTTCCGGCGATCAGGGTGAACTGGTGACTGACCTGGGGGTGGGGGTGAAATAACGATTCTGGACACATGACTAGAATGGCCAACTACCTTGTCTTACCCGCCCGGTGAGGAGTCATGGAGGGAAGGCAGACGTGGGTTAGCACATTCCTGGCAGTTGGCAAATTGAGAGAAGAGAGCCTCAGAGCAGGAAGGCTCTGCACTCAGAACTTGTAGGTAGACCAGAAGGAACAGGGTCGTCGAGAGGGCTCAGAGACTAAGGGATTTACCACCAAGACTGATAGCCTGAGTTCAAATCCCCCCGCCCCACATGGCATGGAAAGAGAGAACCGATTCACGCAGGTTATCACTGACAGACGATGCACACATTCGGCGTCACACATGCTTGCATGGGCACAAACACATAGCCGCACACGCAATAAGCATGTTTTTAAAAAAAATCACACCACCACTTCCTGTGCTGAATGAAATTTATTCTTAAAAACAAGGACTAGAAATGAAAGTCAGTTGGTGGAGGGCTTGTCTAGGGATCACTCAGTCTCCAAGGGCTCCACACAAGCTGGGGTTAGTGGCATACACACAGGACCTCAGCCAACTAGGGAAGTGGAGGCCCGATCATTAGTTCAAGGTCAGGCTCAGCTGTACAGTGATTCTGAGGCCAGCTTGAGCTACAAGACTTAGTCTCAAAGGTGGGGGGTGGGGGGGTGACGACACCCAAACCAAGCCCGTGGTCTGAAGAGATGCTTAGTCGTTAGGAGCATTTGCTGCTCTTACAGAGAAACTGAGTTTGATTCCAAGCACCCACATCAGGAGGTTCACGTCTCTCACTCTTACTCCAAGGGATCCAAAACCTCTGACACAGGCACTCACGAACACAGGCCCACACCCATAACTAATAATGACAAATCTTAGAAAACAAACAAAACAGAGAAAAGGCAAATGGCATAAATATCAAGGGTTAAATCTTGTACTGCTACCAACATGTAGCCAGAGCTGGGGATTCGCTAGGTGTTGTTGTTTTCAATTTTTATATATATGAATGTTATAACTGCGCGTATGTATAGGCATCACATGCGTCCCTGGTGTCCTCAGAGGCTAAACGCCTTGGAACTGGTGTTCTAGGTGGTTGTTAGCTACACTATGGGTGTCAGGAACCAAACCCAGGTCTTCTGTAAGTAGCCGTGTCTACCGGGCCTTCCCTCCAGCCCTGGAATCAGATTATCAGCTGGGCTCTCTCTCACTAGTGAAACCCAACTTGAACCATCCCTCCATCTGCCCTGACCTGCCCTTCTTTCTAAAATGGAGCTGCAGGAGGTGTGGGGCTGGGGCGGGCACCGGTACTGAAAATGTTCCTATTATTGCACTGAGAAAAACGTGTCTATAATGAACTCCCCGACATCACAGGCCACCCTTGCTGTGGCAGGCCAACAGTGTCCACCCTGTTAGGAAAAAGTTAATCTAGATCTGGAGTGGGCTCCAACTGAACATTATGGTAACTCTCCCATCGCGGGGGAGCTGTGGCCTTTCCCTGCCCCTAGGTAGATCCCACTCTTACCAAGTACTTTCAGGACAAGTTTTTATCTCTCTCACGGATCTTCCAGGACCGTGCCACCACACAAGCAGGGCACTGAGTCAGTTTCACAACCGTTCAGTGTGGTGACTTGAGTCCGTATTCAGACGGCTCAAGCAACTGGTGGTGAGAATTTTGACATGAGGGGAAATCCTCAAGGCAAGGACATGACTACACACACAGGCCTGACACCACCGCCTCATTGTCGTCGCAAGCAGAAGCTCACAAGTTGGGTGGGGGTGGGGGAGAGGCAATGGGAAGTGAGCTCAGCTAGTAGGGATCCTGCCTGGCGTGCATAAAGCCCAGCACTGCATAAACTTGGTGTGGTGGTACAACCCAAGTTTAAGGTCTCCTCCACTACACAGTAATGCCAGCCTGGGCTTCACAAAACAGTGTCTACAAAAGGAAAATTAAAAATAGCACGACAAGCTGGGTGGAGGCACACACCTTTAATCCCAGCACTCGGGAGGCAGGCGGATCTCTGTGAGTTGGAGGCTGGCCTGGACTACAGAGGGAGTTCCAGGAAAGGTGCAAAGCTACACAGAGAAACCCTGTCTCGAAACACCAAAAAAAAAAAAAAAAAACACACACACACAACAAAAGTGGTGTGTGTAGAGAAGTACTCTATGAAAATTTTGCAACATCACAATCTTTTGGGGTTGACCAAGACACTTAGGTTTCAGCCGACTAATAAATAAGCAATCGTTAGTAAGCCCGTGAGTCAGAGAAGGGGGTCATGAGTCAGAGCCTAGGACTCCTTTAGAGGTCTGAGACACAGTGAACCTGGGAGGGACTGCCACATTGAGTGTACACTAAATCATGACTAGTTGAAAGGCCAGAGTTTCTTCTGGCAGAGACTTAGTTTGTGTGTTGGGGTGCGGGGTGGGGGGAACTGCCACATGTTTCAGAAGCAAAAAAAAAAAAAGTCTGACAAACAGTAAAATGGCTCCTTTCCAATTTGAGGCTTGACTCCCCAGTCATGTGTCTTAATCAAATTGTAAGTCTCCCAGAGGGGAGACGGGTAGAGATGCTCACTCTTTTGATAAGGATGTGGATTATGTGAGTGTGTAAAACTCCCTGAGCTCTATACATGTATCTATGTAGATTTCTCACTTTAAAGAAAAGTATCCCATACCTTAAAAAGTTACATACTTAGCACTGAGAAATAGGAATTTAGAATATGGTTATTTCAAACATTGACTGCTTGCCTGGAATGCAGGAAGTGCTGGGTTGTATCCCAGCACAGTGGTGCAAGCCTGAAATCCTCGCACTGGGAAATCAGAGGCAGATTAGCGCTGAAGTTCAAGGCCATCTCCAGCTACAGAGGGTCTATGAGACCCTTTCTCGAAAACAAACAAACCAAAAAGCGCCTACTTAAAATTAACCACCTTGATTGGAGCTAGAGAGATAGATGCCTTAGGAGTTGTTCTTGCAGAGTACCCAGGTTCAGTTCCCAGAACCCAATGTGATGGATCACAACCATCTGTCAGCATCAGGCACCCACACTATGCTGTTTCCCAAGGCAGGAAGGTGATGTTAAAATGACTGATCTATCTAGCAGTTAAAGCTAAGAACCATCTTTTTCCCAATAAACCTTTAAAATGTTTGATAGCCATGACCTGCCCCAGAACAAATCAGACCCCTTCACTGTCCCCAGAAAGCCCCCCTTGGAATTATTTCTGAGTCCATTCTGGACCTGCTAAGGTGTAATATGCCTTTGACAGGTTCTCAGGAAAGCAACATGATGTTGATTATCAGCTCTTAAAAGTTAATATTGTGTACATGGCCTGCAGCCTACAAAAGGGGAGTGGCCATAGGCCCTGGCCAATGCGTGTAGTCTTTAATTACTAACAGCCCTCTCTCTGACTCTTGAGAGTCACGGTTTGGTTAATAAATGTATCAGTCAAATGATATGATCGCTCCAGCCACGATGGGCCTGGCTCCTTCAATTTTTCTTCACTTAGCTTCCCTATTTGCCAGCACTTTCCAGCAGGTTCTGCCAGTTCCTATTGCTTGCTTTCTCCCCCAGAAGCACCTATAGCTTTCAGACTGTGGTTCTAGAGTCCGACCTCCGGGAAAGCTTTCTGGGACGGTCATGTCGACACAGCTGACTGTGTCCTCTAGACGGTTTGCCCTCAGATTGTGGCAGCTCAGGTACAGATTCTGTGATTCGGCAGGCATCTCTCTTCTCTCTCCTCCTCCTCTGCTCCTAACTCAGCTCCCTCTTGTCATGGCTTTCTTGACTTTTTGTTTGGTTGAGACAGGGTCTCTTCTGTTATACAGCTCTGGTTGTCCTGGAACTTGCTTTGTAGACCTTGAACTCACACAGATGCATCCACCTGCCTCTGCCTCCAGAGTGCTAGGATTAAAGGTGTGCACTACCAAGCCTGGCCATCCTTGGTCTGAAAGCAGGGAGAGTGACTATTTGAATATCCCTAGTGTTTAGTATAACACTTGGCACTTAGGGACTCAATATATTTTCAATGATCCAAGTCATAGGAGAATAATATGCCAGTTATATCTTAAAAATCTGAAAATATCCAGAAGACTTAGAATTCACAAACTTACAGAGTAATGGGGGGAAAAAACCACAGGAAACTGGGGGTTAGGAGAAACGTGATATACACCTTGTTTTATATTAAGTGGCCCATCCTTAATTCTTTAACCATAACTGGTATTTCAAAGGACAACTTCTAATAACACTGGCCAGCTAACTTTTTCTGTTTACTTCCAAACTCATAGTCTGTACCTCTATCTTACCCATCATAGGACACAACCAATTCATACCCCTGGAGCCATACAGGGGCTTTAAGAAGCAACACAACCCGGTGAGCTAGCTCAGGAGGTAAAGGCACCTGCCACCAAGCCTGAAGACCCTGGAACCCACTTGGTGGAGAGAAAAAGGTCTCCCCAAAGTTGCCCTTTGACCTCTACATGTGTACCAGAAACACACCAACACACAACACAAATAAGTAAGAAACTTAACGATTAAAAACAAGAAGGTACAACTTATATAATTTTGTTTCCCCTTAAAGGCAGAAGCAACATTCTAAGAGGGCAGAGAAGGAAGGAGCCTCTTTGTCTTTAAATCTCTTAGTGCTCTCTTAAAATGGGCCCCACAGCCAAGTGTGGTTGGTGCCTTTAATCCCAGCACTCGGGAGACAGAGGCAGGCCTGGTCTACACCGTGAGTTCAAGGCAAACCAGAGCTACACAGTGAGATCCTGTCTCAAAAACCAAACCAAAACGATCAAACAAAAAGCCCCTTCTCAGGCCTGATGACGAAACCTATAACCCCAGATGTTCCGAGGGCTGAGGAAGATCTGAGTTCCAGGCCTGCCTGGGCTAAGGTGAATTCAAGGACAGTTAGGGCAACAGTAAGACCCCGTCTCAAAAATCTAAGAAATAAAAGTAAAAAGATATTTACTCACTGGCTGCTTACCGGCCTACTAAGTAAAAGGCTTTATTTAGGCAGGTGGGGAGTGAGGCCTTTCCCCCTACATTATTGCAAAATAAATGAACACAAACTTGGCTGAGCTATCTACTCCATGCCTGCACATGTGTGGTGCTGACACAGGCCTGACATATGAGTACTCAGGGAAGCTCTCTTCACTTAGCAGGAGGCACTAGAGTCGAGTCCAGAAGAGCCCACAGTCAATGACTCATCCATGACTGACCAGGAGAAATCAGTGACGCTAGCAGTGACTCAGGCCAACATTGCACTTGGTGACATGAGAAGAAACCCAACCCCAAGCAGCTCAATTAGCAAAAGGGCTATTGAGAGCCACTGTTCTGTCTGTAAAAAAAAAAAAAAAAAAAAAAAAATGCAGTCGAACACGAATGTCTGGAAGGATTGCAAAGCCTGGAAAACATCAACCTCCTCTTTCCTCCCTCCACATGGCGAGGACCACTGAGGAAGGACCCAGCATGGATGCAAACTGCTTCCACAGGGATTACACTGTTACACACACTGGGTAAAAGGACTCCATCTCTCCACTTAACGTGCATCCAATTTAGACAGAGCATCTGAAAGCGTCTCACCTTTTTAACTGAAAAATTAGCTCTGAGCCGCAATAAAAATCTAGCTTAGAAAAGTCTGTGAAATGAAGATCAAGGCCTGGGCTATCTGGATGGAGGTCCAGTCTTCCAAAAGGAGGAGCAACTCATTTTCTTCCTTCTATTACTTTAAAAACACAAGTCCAGTTTCTTTTAGGTCCTGTCTAAGTGGGCTTTAAGAAACTCTAAGCACAATCATGTTATAATGGAACATTTGATGGGAAAACTGGACTTACTATATTTAATTGGCATCCATGATAAAGAACTCAAACTTCAAACATTGTACTTACAGCATCCTGCTACGTGGGTTTCACTTGTTTATTTGGCCTGGACAACAGGCATCCTCATTTTTGTATATAGAATGACTTGGAGAGGTTAAGAGACAGCTCAAAGCCAGAGACTGGAACCAACTACTCACTCATGGGTCTCCAACACTGGTATCCTTTTCACCAAATGCCAACTGTCCAAGAAGGAGAGGCCTCATTGTAAACAGTTTTAGACCTGTTTCCTGAACAAGGACCATAGACGGCCAACCAGCCATGAGAGGTCCTACCACACAGTCCACCCATGTGCAGCAGGACAAGTCAGCCATACCAGGCAATATCCCAATGGCTAAGAGCTTGGTTCCGGGGTCAGAAAGGTCTGATTTCAAATCACATACTGTTTCCTAGCTTTTTGGCCATCGGGGCTAATTAAGTTCTCTTGGTTTTCAACCCAGAAAATGAAAAATAAAAATTACTGGCCTACCTGTCAGTCTGACCCAGTTGGTGCATAGATCATCATTAGAAGGCTCATAAGCACAGTGTATAGGAGTACAAATTCATTTAGTTTGTTGACCTAAGGGTACAAAAGGCCGTGAATGAGAACCATAAAATAAATCCAATCGGGTTCATGGTGTAACTGTCCTGTCCAACCAACTGACCCTTATGTCCATTTATGGAATCTTCTCAAATAGTCCATTTGCTAGTCATTTTTCTGTCCAAAAATGTAGGGATGGCTTAGATCAAAGGGAAAAAGGTACAGAGACTTCTGGTTCCCGTATGACTGCTCTATGATGTCATTAAGTCAGTTTTCTTGCCTGTGTTTCTTACCCTGACAGTCTTTGCAATACAAAATAGAGACGGACAGACTTTGAATTGGCAATAACCATTCTGAGTATCTGTTGACTGAACAATGACTGTTTTTACATAAACAGTGACGTATGCAAATAAGCTAAAATTATGTGAGGTGACCCCCACCATACTGTTCCAACAGCTCACTGAATGACTTACCACTTAAAGGGACAAATGTCAGAACATAAAGTTGTCCATGGAAGGTGAACACTCAACTGCTCTGCTAAGGATCTAGAGAAAGGACCTGAAGAATATGGCGATCGCAGACCCATCAATAAAATGTTCAGTTTATGTTTGCTTACAGAGTTTATGACACAGGTTTGGTCTCTGTGGTTTTTGAAACAAGGTCTCACTGTATATAGTCCTTGTTGACCTGGACCTGGCTATGTCAACCAGGCTGGCCTCAATTCAGAGACCCGCCTGCCTCTGCCTCCCAGTGCTGTGATTGGGTGTATACTACCACACCACATGAAAATTACAAAAAAAAAAAATTCTCAAGAATGACATATTAGGAGGCAGCCATCGAAAGACCCACTAAAGACAAAGCCTCAGTGAGTGTCTTGTGTCGATGTTAATTTGAGGCTGGTCTTCAACTATAGGAACCTAGCTCACTCAACTGTTCCTTCCTGCCTGATGGTCCTTACATTATAAGTCTGGTCTATAATTAATCATCCCTGTCCTACCAAGAATAGGTTCACAAATAGCCCTTACTATCTAAGGGTAGAAGAGATGATGTTGTTAACTAGTTTTTCATAAAGAGCTTTTAAAAAGTACTTTTTCAAAATTCCAAAGAACAAAGGGTACATGGTCTGTTTTCTTTTTAAAATGCCCTTAAGTGTAGTCTTATGTATCTTTCTTATCCACACATCCCTCAGGGTTGGCCTCCATAAAGGCCCAATGACCTGTAATGTGACTTTAAACTCCACATTTAAACAGTGAAGATTTTGCCTCTGCTTCGTGAATTGTACTCCCTACTAACTGCCAAACTGCTAAGATTGTTGTGCACACCTCAAGACACACCTCTGACCATAGCAAGGAAATGTCACTAAACTTTCACATGTCCCTTAGATGAATCAAATCACTCTTTGACATCAGTATTCCCCATGACCACACAAGCTCCCAGATGAACACTTGGGTAACTATAACAGGTAAACACAAAGGCTCATGGATATCAGAAATCGAACTTCATAACGTTCCAAAGCATTCCCAAAACAAAGCAAATACAATTCTATGATGGAAGGCTTATCTTATTTTTTTTTTAATTCCCGTTGTACAACCTAAGCAATAGTTAGTAAGCCTAGCTAAAACTGCAGTCAAAACACTAGTGTTATTATTCCACAAATGGTTTGAAAAAAACGGTATTAGCCCTCATTGCTAACAGACTTACTTACTTAGGATCCCCTCAAAAACAAAATGCAACACCTTAGCAATATTTTTCACCTAAGTATAAACTAAAGAGACAACCAGAAATTACTACTAACGTGGATGTCTCTGGCTTACCCAAGTCTCAAATCCTGGCTGCAAGCCTGTGACGCAGCTCAGTTGAATGTGTAACAAGCCATTTTATTCTAACAGATTTTTGAATCCTGTTCGGTTTCAAACACAAAAATAAATGAGGTAGATTGACAGAGTCCACATGTAAAGGTTTCACTGGGAAGACAGATGCAGCTGGGCTCCGCATGCTCTGTCAGATAATTAAACCTTTGCAGTTTCAGATGCTGATGCTTCCTAAACTACTGGCCAATTCAATCCACTAAGCTTACAAAAAGCAACATCACCTGAAATAGAAAGGCACAGAGAAAGTGTCTTTGAACTTTCACATGCAAAATGCAGGTTGTTAAATTTGTAAAGAGGAAGAAGTCTCAAAAATGTTAATGTACCACAGGGGAGAGTGTAGCAGCTTGGGTATTTAGTTCTAAAGGTGAGGCGGAGCCGGAAACCTTTAATCATTAAACACCGACATCAGGACCACTGTTTCCTTCCTTGGGATCTGAAGCTCAATCTCATAATACTCAACGCCCACACAAAACCAAAATTAATAGCCAGGTGTGGTTGCACATGCCCTTCATCCCAGCATTTGGGAGGCAGAGGCAGACAGATCTCTGAGTTCCAGGCCAGCCTGGTCTACATATTGAGCTCCAGGCCAGTAAAGGATACATAGTGGGGCCTTGTGTCAAAAAACAAAGTGACCTGTGAAGTATGAGTTACAGTGACATAAAGAATCCTCATATGCAATTCTAACAAAAAGCCACTTTCCAGCCTGTAATTACAGAAATATCTCAAAGGTAAAGATGACATAAGGGACAGCCACATCCTAGGAAAGCTTTTCCTGTAATCCACATCAAACCAGGCTTCAAGACGCATAATAGTAATCTCTGGTAAGAGACAGAAGGATCAGGAAGTCCAGGTCTTCCTTGGCTACATAGCAAGTTCAAAGCCAGCCTTGAGCTACAAGACACCCTGTCTCAAAACAAAACATTTAACATGTCAAGGCTTGTAGGATCACAAAGCAAGACAGAACTTCATTTTGGAGAAAAAGCTTCAAACTTGTAAAATCACATTGTACAAACTTACTATTACTCGAAACTATGAATTCATTTTAATAGTCATCTTTTCTTAAGAGGATCTCCAATGACTACTGGCTTTTTAAAAATTCAGGCAGTGTAAAACCTTTTAAACTATACCACTCTTTAAAAAATGTTTTAAAAACCTGCTAGACATGACCTGCAAATACAAACAGCAAGAGATACTCAAATGTTTTTTGTTGTTGTTGTTTTTGTTTTTTTTTGTTTTTTTTTTTTTGTTTTGTTTTTTTTTTTTTTTTTGTCAAAACAGCTGAAACCAAACACTGGCCAGAAGCGGTGAGCAGGAACTATCAAGCAGCTACTGTGTGGCAGACACAGGCTCTGCTCAATTGTCTGGGGAATGGAAGGGCAGAGCCACAGGAAGCAGCTGGATGCTGGGTCTGAGATTTGCATGCCTCACAGGGCCACACACCACCTGACTTTAAAAATGCAGTTTGTTCGACTCTTCCAATTTTTCAAGTAGCAAGAAGTCTGATAGCAACATCAAAAAGTTCTCCATATTTCATTTATGATGAAGAAATTTGAGGCCCTCAGGATAGACCTGAACTGTCTGGAGGGTCGTCCTGTTTGCCTTAGGTCTGAAGAGTCTGGCCAGGTTCAAAGCCTTACCAGGTAAGCAGCTCCCCAGGAGTTACCAAATGATAGACATACTGGCCAGCAGCAGCAGCAGCAGCAGCAGCAGGATGAGACCCACTTTAAACTACAATGTATACAAAGTATAGTGTTCAAATTCAAGTTGATAACGAGGGGGCCTTTTAGAAAAAGCACCAGATGAAATATATGTATGAAGAAAATGTCATAATGAGACCCATTATTTTGTAGAAACACAAAGAATCTGAACTCCTAGTATGGGGGTGGGGCGGGGTTGGGGGGCATATATCTGTGATCCCTGCAGGCTGAGGCAGAAGACCTAGATTGGAGGCCAGCCTGGGCTAGCCTGGGCTACACACGAGACCATCTCAGTTAACAAACTCCACATTCTCACAAATGCCCTGCTAATAAAGTGCATGAATATCATTTGTATTCTTAAATACCTGGAGTGTTTAGTGGTGTATTTCTGGATCACTGATAAGAATATCAGAAAAATGTAATCTTATGATTATAAAAAACAAAAACCTTCAAATTTGTCTGGAACTACTGACTTAAGAGCATGGCTGACTAAGCAATTTAAATTACATTAATTTATTCCCAATGTTAACATGCTTACAGGTATTATGATCCCTCCCCCAACCCAGTTCATTTAACTGTAAAGCAGAACTCAAATTTCTGCTTTCAATTTCCACCATAATTTTTTTTTTTAAATTCTCCACAACAACCCCCAAATTAGCAGCAGCCGATCTCTGCCCATGAGGTATGGCTACCAACCTGCGCTGCACCCCTCCATTTCCCTTGCTATGAAAAAACAGGGACTCCAGAGCCCAGTGCTTCCACTTGAGAGAAGTCCATCTACATACCTGTCGTTGAATTCCAGCTTAGGGGTTTGTATGGAAATCTTGCAGGTGATGAAAGCATAAGGCAACAGATCTCTGTGCTGTGACTTAGCCTGTCCTTTAAGACTATAGGTCACCTGCCCCAGGATTTTATAATGAACCAAATCCACGGGGCCCAATAACTGTTTGTCAAAGGTGGGCCAGAGAGGACCATGTCCATCTTCACTTCCCCAGAAGCAGTGGCTCAGGATCCTTTGGAAGTGGGCACCTTTATCTCATTCTCCTCTCAGGAGATCAGTAAGCTCCTGCATGTGTCCATGTTTTTACCTTGAGTTGAAAAAAATAAAAGCCTCACAGCCTCAACCCTGTTCCTTCTGACACCTAATGGGACACACGTCACCTTCATACTCCTCACCCAGTGTTTTTTTTCTGTGTGACCAGTGTGCAAGGGACATTCACGTAGCTTACAAATGTTAAGACCACTGAGAAAAATGCCTTTTAGCTGAACCTCGATAATCATGACAAGAGAGGGGTTAAAATGCCAAGATAAGAAACAATTTATTATAGAGAGAAGAAAAATTTCTCATCCAAAATATAGAAATCTGTACAACTTTGCCACAATCAATATACATGAACTGTACAAATTTACACCAGTTCATAATTTACCGAAGAAAAGATGTCTAGCAAGGTTCACAAAATAGAAGGTGGTTTGTGGAAAAGACTTTTACCCAAGTAAGTCCAAGGAAAGTTACAAACCAGACCTCCACTTTCTAAAAATAAGAAGTTTAGTCAGTCTTAGAAAACTACAAGCTAGCAAATGTACAGAGAGCTGGCTGGTGCTAACAACCACAGTTGAGACAGTGTCCTTTTTTTTTTTTTTTTTTTTTTAAAGGGTCTTTTAAAAGCCTGTTGCCACTGCAGATTCTGGTCACTTGCTACTTTTCAAAGCCAAAAACACAATACAAGGTCTGACCATTTTCCCCGGGTCATGCGTACTAGGTTTGTCTTTATGTACATTTATACATTTAAGTGCTAGGTAAAAGTCTCCATGTTAAGATTTCCAGTACTACCATGCTTACAACATTGAACTTCCCTAGTGAGCTGCCAAAAAAGTTACTGATAACTTTCAAGTGTAATAGTGCAAATTCCCCTGCAAGACTGACTGCAGAGGAGGGTTCTTCGAAACACACATTTTCCTTAGAGGGACTGATGTGACAAACTGAGTATAAGGTCTAGGAGAAACTGAAACCACCCTGTGACTTCACTCCCTAGCAAATAAAGTGATCCTTTTACTTGGACTCACAGGCTATTTAAATCACTGAAAGGTACAGTCCAAACTATGGCACTGTCACTTAAAAAAAAAAAAAAAAAAAAAAAGAATTATTACCACTCTATCTTGTGCCAGATCTTCACAGCTGTGACATGGTTTAAATTCCATAATCCATCCCCAAGAGGAGCCCACCCAAAGCAAAAAATCAAATTTATCCATCCATTATAAGATGATCCATCCATAGACTGTGTCTTAACCTGATACAGTCATCATATTGTAGTTTTTGGAAGGGCTTGTTCTGCCCAAGAGAAGTTCCTCCTTACAGCTGATTCTGCTGTCTACCATTTGCACGTTCCCGCTGGTGTTCGGAGTGCTACCTCCTGCTGGCGAGGCTTCGTACAGCACACAGATGGAGCCGTCCTCTCCAATCCGGTAGGACACTTCGTAGGGGTCCACCCAGAGTGTGAGTTCGCTTGGGAGAAGCCTGAACAACTCTTGACTGCTAAGTCCAATCCGCTGGGCTGCCTGTCCAATCAGAGGGTCCATCTTATGGTTGATGCGGATGCAGCGGTAACCTGATCCCTTGCACGGCTTTTCTGGGAACCAGTGATGTTTGTAATGTTCTGTGCAGGAAGAGAGGGGAGAAACAATGCTCAGGTCGGTAGTTACGTACACAACACTTCCCTCCTCCTGCTAGCCTCCGAAAATGGAAAACCACCAACTTTTACACATGTCCAGGATTGCATCTTAGGATCTGGAGACAGGATAGAGAAAAGAGCAGTGTGGCAAACACTGTCCCGGGTCTTAGGACCAGCGGAGCCGCCAAAACAGGAATCCCGTGAGCAGCCCCGGGCTGGCCAGCTCGCCGGATGGCACAGGCGACCCGGGCGGGAACCTGTTTACTTTCCCTACCCCACCGGGGTCGCACACAATAGACTTTTATGGCTTTGCAGGGAGATGGGGTATGTGGGGGGGGGGGGGGGGCAAGACAACGCCACGGTGGTGGCCTGTGAACCCCGAAGGGAAAAAACATAACAAAACAAGAAACCCTAAACCACGATCGGGACCGGGGTGCTCATTGTACCGGTGACCAAGCCGATGATGAATGGGGCAAGCAGCCCAGGAGGTGCGGGGACCCGGGCACGTCGGTGCGGGGGGACCAGAAGGCGACGAGCCACCCGGAGGGTCTTGTCCCCCCCGCAACGGTCGTGGCGACGGGACGCCGGACCGACCGACCGACCCCCCGGGCTCTTTTGTATCCCCCGAAGCGGCCGGCAGAGCCGTCGGGGCGCAGTTCCGCGTCGCCCCGCTCCGGATCCCTTTGTTGTGCGTGTCGCGGCTCGCACTCCCCCCCCCCAGCCCCGGCCGGGACGCGCCCGTTAGGGTCGGCCCGCGGCGGAGCCCCGCGCCCCCCTCACCTGCCAGCAGTTCCTGCAGGCTCTGGCTGAAGGTCTGCAGCTGCCGCTCGCTCGTGAGCCCCTTGGTGCGGAGGAACTTGGAGATGAAGGACACCGCGGCGGCGATCTCGCCTATCATGGTGGCGGCCCGGGTGTAGAAGGGATGCATGGGGGCGGCGGACGAGGGGATGGGGTGGTTGGGGGTGGCCCGGGGCGGCCCGGGGCTCGGCGGAGCGGCCACCCCGGGCTCCCGCCTAGACCCGACGGCCGAGAAGGGAGCGAGGGCGCGAGGCGCGGACGGCTATGGTTCGAGGGGATTTTTTTTTTTTCCTTTCTTTCTTTTAGAGTAAAAAAAAGTTATTTTCAAGCCAGGAGGAGGCGGCGGGAGAGAGAGAGAGAAAGAGAGATGGGGGACGAGCGATGGATGGCGGCCTGGTCACATCGCTCGCACCTCCCCAGCCGCCTCCGCCTCCAGCTCGGTAGCCTCCGAGGATCCCGAGAGTTGCATTTCCAGCTCCGAGGGGCGAAGAGCCGCCGCCGCCGTGCAGCTCATTTTATAGCGCCGCCGACAGGAAGTGGCGTAGCCGGAGCGTGACGGCCGACCGCAGCCAATCCGGACATCGCACCATTGTGACGTCGGCAGGCTCGGAGCCGGAGGGGGCGGGCAGAAGGGCCGCTAGGGGGCGGGGCCGGAGGCCGGGGAGCGAGGGAGGAGCTGACGTCATCTGCTTGTAAACAAATAAACCCCCCTCGAGTGGCAGCCTGAGACGCAGGAGCCTGGGGGGCGGAGGAAGCGGCCGGGGGAGGTGCGTGTGAAAGCTCCGCCCCCGAACTAGCCCCGCCCCCGGTACTAGCTCCGCCCCCGGCTTTGGCTGGCCGGGACCCTTGGGCTCTAGGCTCGTCCCCTCTGAGCTCGCTGCAAGACCGGGTCCCTGGACGCGCTCTCTATAGCGCTGTGACCTGAGCCCAGGACCAGGGTTCGGTCTCCGCAGCCCCAACCCGCGTCCCCGTGTGTACTCCATGTTTACATCTGGTTCTGGCTCCCGCTTTGGTGGGAGGAGCGTGCGGTGGCGGAGTGTAAGGCTCCGGAGTGTGCAGGGATGCAGGGCTCGCCCGGCTCCCACCCAAGTGCTACCTGGTCGGTGAACCCCAAGGAGCTTGCAGACACCCGGGAACCCACTGCGTCCCCGCCTGGGGGTGGGGTTTAACTGTGCAAGTTTAACTGTGAAGCAGGTTAGTAAGCAAGGCCATTGTGGCTGCTGTTTCAGGAGAGATATGACAGACTCGAAAGAAAAAAGAAAGAATAACAGGGCTTTGAATTTTTTTTTTTTTAATGTGCCCACGTATTTTAGAAGTGTACACACAACCAATTTTGTTTTTAATTTTTGCTAGTTTAAATAATGTCAGAACTTTAAGAGCTGTGCTGCTGTTAACAAAAACAGAAGATAAAACTTGAAGCTTGTTGAGAGTATTATGCACAGACACCCAAATTTGCTTGAAACCTTCCTTGCAGAAACATTTGAAAACAGTTTGGAAAGAAGGAAAGCATGATGCTGTTAAAACTATTAGGCCGCAAACAGGGTTCACCCAAAGGAAGAGAGGGGAGAGGAAAAAACGATGAAATCCGGGCAGGTAGAAGGAGAAAACAAGTCAGAGGCGGAAGTTGCACTTTTAACATTATTTATTTTTTACTAATACACAATACTTAAGTAGCCGCACATATGGAACCAGCCCTCTAAAGAGGATATTGTTAAGAAGCACTAACTTATAAAAAGTATTGATTTTCTTTGAAAATAAAGTGAATCATAAACAATGTCTTTTTTTCTTGAATCGTCAGGACTTCCAGAAAAACAGAGGGAATAGCAGGGTTTTCTCGGGGGCAGTGAGGCCTGTTTTACCATTCCAGAAGCACCAGAGGCAGTCTTTGAACTCACATTGTGAAGTCTGCGTCACTCCTAACCCACCCCTGTCCCCACCTGCTCTGTCCTGTCCCTTTTAGTTATGGTTCTTCCAGTTTGGATTGGGAATGACTTTTTTTTTTTGAGCTGAGGATTGAACCCAGGGCCTTGCGCTTGCTATGCGAGCACTCTTCGACTGAGCTAAATTGGGAATGAAAAGAACAAGACAGCCTGCCCCTTTGTGCCTATCTCCAGTTTGAACTCCTAGGGATTTGGAGTACAGACTCTTCTACAAAACAAAAATAACGAAGCTACCAAAATACTAAAATTTGAACTGAGAAATCTCCCAATCCTTGGCTCTCTGCCACAGTCTTTCTTGCTTTCCCAAACACTAGCGTGGCCTCCTCGCCTGAGAACTTTAAAATCAGTTCAAGGACCAGGCATAGTAGTATATACTTTTAATCTCCCAGCTCTCTGAAGACAGAGGCAGGCCCATCTTTGAGTTTGAAGCCAGCCTTAAGCTCCAGCCAACAGTAAGTTCCAGGCCAGCTACAGCTTCATAGTTGAGTCCCGGTCTAACAAAGAAGTCAGTTTAAGAAGCTAAGTGAGGCTTGCCTGTCATTCCAGGCAGGAGACCCGGGATAAGCCTCAGTTGGAATGCTTACCTGGCACACAGGAAGCCTGGGTCAGCTCCCCAGCACTACATAAACCAGGAGTAGTGGCACATGTCTGTAATCCCAGCATTGAGGTAGTAAAGGCATTGCAATCAGAAGTTCAAGGTCATCCTCAACTTAGTAGTGAGTTTCAGCCTGTCTGAATATACACGAGACCGTGAAAAACAGCCAAGGCATTAAAAATCACAGACTTTCTGTCAAAACAAATTCAGAAAATGAACCTGGGTTGGTTTTTTTGTTTGTTTGTTTTGTTTTATTTTGCTGTGTTTAATTGGCAAACAGCACAAACATCAGGCTAGCAGTAGCATTTCACAGCTCAGGGAACTCTTTCTATAGGGGTGAGGATCCGACAATTAGCCAAAATCCAAAGGGCTCAGAGTTTCTGTTACCGTGACAAATGTTTTTAACCACAAAGAAAGAAAGAAAATAGGTATTTGTATATCATAAGGGAATAAACTTCTCTCATCAACAGATTCCTAGGGTTGAAAACCTTTCTCTTCTGCTATAGATCTATTTTTAAAATTCACAAATTACCTATCACTGTCCTGGAGGGGTGTGTATGATAAGCAGGAAAGTTCTCAACATCAAAATTTGGCATCATTGTTTAGGGTTGGTTCTTTGTTTGTTTGTTTATTTTTGAGACAGGGAAGGAGAAGTCTCACTATGCAGCACAGGCTAACCTAAAATTAGTTAAGTGGTCCAGGCTGGCCTTGAACTCACAGAGATCTACCTGCTTCTGACTCTGTCTCTGAATGGGTAGGATTAAAGGATTGCACCACCATGCGCAGAAGTCAGCCTTGGCTTCAAAGAAAACAAAGAAACCAAAAATTAAAAAAAAAAAAAAAGGCGTGTGCCCTCCTGCCCGGCTTAAATTAGTAAATCAAAAGTGACTAAATAATCATATGTTACATATTACCATGGCTGTACACTTGAAAAGTCCTGTTACTGTGGGGAAACCACGTAAGTGGTTGCTGCAATCACTGTTAGCACTAACTTAGGCTGTGGTGCACACATTTAATATCTTGTCCTTACTACCTAAGGACCCTTCCTTTTCCGATTCCCTAACGTTTGTTTGTACCTCTCCCAGAAAGCATTCCTTGACTCTTGAGATGTTAAAAAAATATCTACACCGCTGCCCCTCCCTCCATTACTTATACAAATCTCAAAATAAGAAATCTTAAATGCACCGGAAAATGAGATTTGAACAACATGATGTCAAAGTAGACAATTCCACCTGTAAACACATAGCATACAACACAGTTTATTCCAAGTCCTCGAGAGATAAAGGACCTCCCTTTTGACATTCCCTCCCTGCAAGGATGTCCACAAAGGGTAATGAGATGCCTGTAGCCTAAGCCCTCCTCACTGCACCCTTCATGGGGCTAAGACCTGCGGGCAGAGAGCGACAGATGGTTGGAGAAACTGGTCAGCAGTATGAGGAACGTCTCACAGAAGAGCATGGTGTTGTAATGTCCATCACACGTGACTCACACAGTCGAAGTTCTAGAGTGAAAGTAAAAACTAGGAAATCACATCATAACCCAAAAGTTTCTATCCCATCGGAGGAGGGACTCTCTCCAGCAGCACTGTGTAGCACTCAGTGAGACACAGTTTATGAAATGCCTGTCATCATGAACCGGAAGTGAGGGGGACTAGAGATTCAGGAGACTAGCTGCAGAAATTTAAGAAAATACACCTGATGAATATTTTTTTTTATTATTTTTAAAATAATTTAAATTTATTTTATGTGCATTGGTGTGAAATCTCCTGGAACTGGAGTTACAGACAGTTGTGAGCTGCCATGTGGGTGGTGGGAATTGAACTCAGGACCTCTGGAAGAACAGCCAGTGCTCTTAACCACTGAGCCATCTCTCCAGCCCCAAAGACTAATATCTTTTAAGACAGGATGTCATGTAGCTCAGAGTTTTCACAAAGTCTATGTGCAGCAAAAGATGACCTTGAATTCATGGCCTCCTGAATTCTAAACAGTCACCCAACCAACTAAGCAACATCTTCAACACCTCTGGGAAAAAAATTATTTTTTAAGATTTATTTTCAATTAACCAGGTGATGGTGGTGGAAAACTTTAATCCCAGGTCTCAGGAGGGAGAGGCCGGAGAATCTCATAGCTCGAGACCAGCCTGGTTTACAGAAGGAGTTCCAAGACAGCCAGGGATACACAGAGAAGTCCTATCTCGAAAGACTGCCCACCCCAAAATTTATCTTAATTATGTATGGATCTCTCTGTGTGTATCTGCATGTGGGTATATGCACATGGCTACAGTGCCTCCTGATAGCCCCAGAAACATTTTTAAAAACCAAAAATTAGCAATAGAACTACCATCCCATCCCACAATCTTTCCACTAGTTGTACAGCCATAGGAAATAAAATAATTTTCTTCACCTTGTTTATTCCCATGCTGTTCACAATAGTCAATGAAACCAACCTAAATGTCTCCCAAGTCATCAATGGATAAATAAGATGTGGTACTTTTTGAATGGAATACTATTCACCCATAAAAAAGAAAGAAATCCCTGTGATTGTGATAATGTGGATGGTATGTGTGGCTTTTCCTGGATGGAAGTCAGCAAACCTCTGTTCAATCCATAAAGGGTACTGGTGACAGAAAAGAGAAATGATCCCACCCCAATCTACCTCATAAAATAGTGAGTAATGTTTCCAGACCAGGGGAAAGTGGTTGCTGAAAGGATAATGGGTGACTCAAAGGTAGCGATGTCACCAAAAAGCTCATCCCTGGAGCTCTTTGCAAGACATTCAGGAGAATAGAGTTTGAGGTCAGCTTTGGCTACGTAGTGAGTTCAAGGCTACCCTGAGCTCTATGACACCCTGTCTCAAAACATCAAACAACAAAAACAAATTAAAGCATTGAAAAAGGGTAGGGTGCTGAGGATGTCACTCCATGGGCAGAGTGATTTGCCTGTTGTGCACCAAGCCCTGGGTTTGATCCCCAGTACCTCAGAACCCTGGCATGATGGTACACAGCTGTCCTCCACACAGGATCAGAAGTCACAATGTAGTCATCTTTAGAAGGCCACAAACTGGGGGTTGAGATCGGCCTGGGATAAATGAAACCCTATTTCAGAAAGAAAAAGACAGAAGGATGAGAACGGAGGGAAGGAAGGAAGAGGGAAGGGATGGAGAGAAGGAAGAAAATGAGCCAGGAAAATACCTCAGTGGGAGAGCACTTGGCTACCATGGAAGGGGCTGGATCCCATGCTAATACAGAAAGGAAGAAAAGAAAGGGACCTAACCCTCAGTCGAAACCGCGTCACAGTGCTCAGCAGTACATTTGTCCAGCCTGCCTAAGACCCTGGCTCCAGTCCCTACTGCTGGAAAAAACAAGAAGCCAGCTTTGGGGGACTGAAAGCCGTGGTGTCAGTGCTGACCCGTGTTCTGGTGAGGCCACCCTCCTCCTCTGAGCACAGGGCTGCTGTGCCGTGCTTTCTACTGTTAAAGGTAGGAAAAGATTGATTTTTTTAAATAGCATTTAAATTCCTCATTATGACAGAGTGTCTGCTTGAGTGAATGAGATAACAGCCATTTTGTTTTCTGAAGATTCACTGTTTCAAGAACATGTTTTTTCTTTTTCTTTTCTCCTTTGTGTTTTTGTTTTGTTGTGAGCCGAAGTCCCGTGTAGACTAGGCTGGACTCATAACTCTAAACGTAACTAAGGATGACTTTTGAACTTCTGAACTGGTCTCTACCTCCTGAATGCATGGATCACAGATGTGCAATATTATGTCTAGTTTTTGGAGTGCTAGGGACCCAACCTAGGGCTTCCCCCATGCTAGGTGCCAAGGGTTCTGCAACTGAGCCCACATCTCTGGTTCTCATGTATACAATTTTTTTTAAAAAAAATGTGAGTTAAGTAATGATGGTACACACCTCTAAGCTGAGCACTCAGAGGCAGAGACAGGCAGATCTCTAAGTTCCAGGCCAGCCTGGTCTCCAGGACAGTCAGGGCTACGAAGAGGGAAAAAAAGTTTCAATAAATGGTCTTTATGCTATGTGTGCAAAATGAATGCAAAACATAAAGGAATTTTGCATTTCACGTGGGTCCTGTTACCTAGGATATTTCATTATCTCTGTGTAAACACTGCCAAATCCTAGAAAAATACCAAATCCCCAAACACTTATGTCCAGACAGTATGGATGATGGGCCTCCAACCTGCCCCTTTCATTACTAAACAGTAATAGTAGTCTCTAGGAGCCTTTCTGGCTTTTTGTAGGTTTTGTCTTGTTTTTTGTTGTTGTTGTTGTTGTTGTTGTTTTTCTTGTTTTTTTTTTTGTTTGTTTTTTTGTTTTGTTTTGTTTTGTTTTGAGACAGTCTCACTCACTATTGGCTGGCCAGGAACTCCCTATGTAGACCAGAACCCTCCAAGTCATAGAGATCCACCTGCCTCTGACTCCTGAGTATTAGGGATAGAGAGCTGCCATGCCTGGTGATCTCTAGGATCTTTGAGGCTGCTATTAGCCCCAGGCATCCAACCCGACTTTGACCCCAGGAAACCTCACAGCAGGAGAACTGAGTTCCAAAACCTGTCTTGTGATCTCTACCTGTTCAACATAGTGCATGCGTGCTTGTATACACAGAAAAGCCGGAGGTCGAGGGGTGCACATGCCTGTAATTCCAGCCTTGGGAGAGGGAGACAGGAAGACCAGGAATTCAAGGCCAGTCTCTGCTATACTGGATGGAGGCCAGTTTGTGACAGGAGGGACTCTGTCTCATGAAGAAAGAAAGGAAAAAAAAAAAAAACAACAACCAACCATTTTAATCCCAGCACTCGGGAGGCAGAGGCAGGTGGATCTTTGTGAGTTCGAGGCCAGCCTGGTCTACAGAGCGAGATCCAGGACAGGCACCAAAGCTACACAGAGAAACCCTGTCTCGAAAAACCAACCAACCAACCAAACAAACAAACAAACAAAAATAAGGTTGGCAAGAGTCAAAGACGTCATCTTTGATGTGTGATCGGTGGCTCAGGGGTAAAGAACCCCAAAGCGAAACAGAAAGTGACCTATGATTTTGTCTTCCTGGAAGACAGAAAAAGAAAGAGGAGCTGTCTGGGCTTGGAGGATTTTAGAAGCTTGAAGCAATGAGGACAAAGGTCATGGGGGAGGGAGGAGTCGTGATTTGGCCCAGAAAAGTGGTATGACCAAATTATTATTATTTTTTTTTTGAAAGCCAGGAAGATGATAGAATTTAGAAGGATACAATTAAAATAAGTTTGTTGTGGTCTCTTTAGATAAGGGTTTGCTGTGTGATCTGGGCTAGCCTCGAACTCTTGACCCTTCGGTCAGGGTCTCCCTGTGTTGGGATTCCAGGCCTACATGTGCTACCCAGAGACTCAGTCCCTCCATTTATTTTGCTTACTCTCTGATAACCACAGACGGCAGCGGACCCAACCCTTCCAGTGGCCTTACCCTGGCTCCCTGCCTTTCTTTGCTTTTGAACCAAGGTTTGAACTGAGGCTGTTGGAGCTGTTTGGATCTGTTGGGTTCAGAGAACAGAAAAGAACTAGTCACCAGAAGAGGCAGATTTGGAGGAAAAACTCAGTCTCTTCTTCTTCTGCCTCTCCTCATCCTCCCCTTTTGAGACAGCAGGAGGTGGCCTCAGACTTCGGATCCTTCCACATCTACCTCTAGGGTGGTGGGATTCTAGGCATGAGCTCCATGTCTGGCTTGTACAGTGTTGGGGTGGATCCCAGGCCATGCCAGGCAAGTATTTCACTAGTGGTGCCACATCCCCAGCCCCAAACTTAGTTGTTTCTGATTTGGGCTCACATCAATATCTCAGATGCAGCTAACTTCCAGATGCCTTCTCCTTGGCTTCTCCCAGAAGCCCGGTCCCCTTGGACTCAGTTGACAACATTTCATAGCTGAGCAGATGGCAATTGTGTGTGTGTGTGTGTGTGTGTGTGTGTGTGTGTGTGTGTGTGTGTGTAGATGGGAATCTCCCTATACATAGCTAAACTACATATGCGAGTCCTGCTTCATGCCACGAGTCCTGGGATCCCAGAGCTACCTACAGCAGGCACTACTGAACCCGGCTTCCGGAAAGTCTAAAAAAACAAAAAACAAAACAAAACTCACAATCAGATTGTAATTCTCACACCATGGGCTGAAAAACTCTGAATTCTGAATTCTCTGAATTCTCCTTAAGATTTTTCAGGAGTAATCCTTTTTGCTAACAAGGAGATGGGTAGAAACGGTTTGGTGGAGAGCATACGACCCAGAAAGGCAGTTCCAGAGACATCTCAGGGTTTGTGGACCCTGGAAAATACAGCGACATTTGTTAAAAGGCTGGCTGGAAAACGGAATCAAAGGGCAGATGAAATAGTCTGCCAAATAAAATAATTTTCACTGGAATGAAAATTTTCCCTAAGGGTAGATACCAGAAAGCAGGGAAAGCAAGGGGAGGGAGGCTTCTATTTTAAGGGCACTTTTAAGCTTTCTGCTTCCCCTGTGACCTGAGTCATGAGAGAGGAACCATAGGAAGCTCGAAGACCCAGGCAAATGAGGGAAGCTTGTGACCAGTGGGTGTGGAAAGGCCGGAGGGCTGCAGGGGAGCTGGTGGGTTCATCTTCACAGAGCTGAAAGTTAGGTGCCGAGCTTGCTCTCCAGGAGGTCCCTCCAATAGCCTATTGTGAAGCCTCCAGGCTATTTCTCAAAATCAGTCCCTCCCTGAACCTTTTGTCTTTTTTTTTTTTTTTTTTAGAGCAGAGCCTTGTGACTCCTGTTTATCTATTTTTCAAGTTCTCACCGGCTCCTGCCTCGTAAAGCAATACCGGTGTGTGTGGTCAGAGGTCTGGTGGTGTGGTCAGAGGTCTGGTGGTGTGGTCAGAGGTCTGGTGTTTAACTTTCAGTCTCCCCAGAGACCAAAGTTCTGTGCTGTTTGTTGTTTGTTGCTGTTCAGTCTGCATAGGCTGGTCTTGAACTCCCTAAGTAGCAGAGGATGACCTTGAACTTTGGATCCTTCTGCCTCCATCCACCTCTCTCTCTCTCTCTCTCTCTCTCTCTCTCGTCATAAGCCAGGGTCGCCACCCATCCTTCGATTCCACTTTTCAGTTTTAAACTTTTGGTCTGAGTACAATGGAATGTTCTCCACTGTGGCATTTTCATGCATCTGGATCATTAGCCTTTGTTCTTATCCGACCCTCTCCACTGTCCTCCCCTAACTCCCCACCCCCCACCCCAGTACCTTTCTTCTCCCTAAATAGTTCCCCTTTGTAGTTTCATGACACATGTATTCCCTTGCCCGTCTCTTCCTGCTTCCCTATCCCCTGTAGCTCTTTTCTCCCTTCCCATAGTCCACCCACGATCTTCATGATGCAGGTCATGCATCATGAGCTCCAGTTCCATTTTCCTGCCAGTGAAATAATTTCATCTGCTCTTAAATCTGAATGAAATTGTGTACGTGTAACACATATTTGAACCTACGTATTTGATGGACCTCTAGACCAGTTATGCATCTTGTTTACTTTTAAATGTATTTATCTGTGTATTTCTGTGTATATGTGGGTACCCTAGTGTACCCGAAGAGATCAGAGGACAACTTGTGGGAGTTGGTTCTGTTCTTCCACCATGAGAGACCTCAGGTCACATTCAGGTCATCAAGCTTGGTAGCGAGCTCCTTCATCTGAGAAGCCATCTTGCCATTCCAATTTTGCCTATTTTTTTTTTTAAATTTTATTATTTGTGTGAGTGTGTGTGCATGTGAATGCCTGAGTGTGAGTCTGTGTGTGAGTGTGTATGAATGTGTGAGTGTGAGAGTGTATGAGTGTGTGTGTCTGGGTGTGTGTGTCTCTGGGTGTGAGTGTGCGAAAGTGTATGTCTGTATGTGTGTGTGTGTCTGTATGTGTGTGAGTATGAATGTGTGTGAGTGTGAGTGAGTGTGTGTGTGTGTGTGTGTGTGTGTGTGTGTGAGTGAGAGCATGTGTGAGTGTGTGTTGTAAACACAGGCACACATCTGCAGATGTCAAACAACTTTGAGGTGTCTGTTCTCTCTTTTCATTTCGGGTTTCAGGGTTGCACCCAGGCTGTCAGGTTTACACAGCCAGTGAGTGCTTTGGTCCCCTGAACCATCTCACAGTCCATACCCTTCTCCCACCCAAACTTCCTCTGCCTCCTTACACTAGAGACAGAGCTCACGTAGTCTAGGCTGTCCTCCTGCTCTCCTTGCATTCACGATCCACCTGCCTCGGCTTCTTTTGTTCTGGGATGAAGGATTGATTGGCCATAGAGAATTGTTCATGGTGTGTACATGTGTCTGCCCTATGCTGACTTAAAGTCCTTCACACACATACCCGGGAATGATACAATTGGAACTTACAGTTGTATTTGTAGTCTTGAGAACTTCCACGGTGCCTTCTGGAGTGGCTGCTTAAATCCCTCCAGCTGTGTGTAAGGGATCTCTCTTTCCCCCATCCAGCTCCCAATCTTAAGGTGTAAATGCGGTCAGGCGATAAGCCATCTGGGAAGGCTGTGAACTGTGAAGAAACGGGTCCTTGCTTACGATGGTCAAGGCCCTGAGTGTTTATAACTTTCTGATATGAAGCACTTGGGTCTCTGATGGGGCTTCTCACTGTTCCTTAGCAGAGCTGGCCTCGCCCAGATAAGAAAACAACCTTGGACCAACAGAGATAAACTGCAAGTGAGGCCTAGACCATAGGCAGTGATATGTGAAAGCAATTACTTTCCAACACAGGGTATGGCTCAATAGTACTTGCCTAGCAAGCCTGAGGCCCTGTTTTTTTTTTTTTGTTGTTGTTGTTGTTGTTTGTTTGTTTTGTTTTGTAAAATTCCTGGCAAATTAAAAACAAACAGAACCCATGATGATCCATTTCTACTGCCCAAATTCTATGGGAAGTGTGTCCCTTCACTGGAACACAGTTGCCTTATCAGGGGCAACACTCTTTTTTTGTAGTTGAGGATCGAACCCAGGGCCTTGCGCTAGCCAGCACTCTACCACTGAGCTAAATCCCCAACCCGGGGCAACTCTCTTAAAGAAAATCGCCTCTCCCTTCCCCAGCATCAATGGATTGCCAGTAGCTTCTGGGTTAGGGATGGCGCTTTGTGCCCGATTCCTTTATCTGCGCTGGGATTTGGTCCTACTGAGGCTCACACAGGTCTTGTGCACGCTGTCAGAACTGAGGCGGTTCGAATGTTCTGTTCTCTTGTGTCAGCATCCCTGGCTCTCCAACCCTCCATTTCCCCGGCAAAGATCCCTGGACCTTCGGAGGAAGGGACTGTGGAATATATGCTCCACTTTTTCGAAAGATCTCTAGCGCTGTTACTGCTTGCCTTCCCCACCTCCCCCCACATTCCCTCCTTTGCCCTTCATGCTGGTTCCAGGGATTGAACTCAGCTCTCCAGGCTTTCACGGCAAGTACTGTCCTCGTTCCACGTTTAGAGCATTTGAGCCTTTTTTTTTTTTTTTTTTTTTTTTTTTTTGGTTTTTCCAGACAGGGTTTCTCCTTTCCTGGAACTCACTCTGTAGACCAGGCTGGCCTCGAAGTCACAGAGATCCGCCTGCCTCTGCCTCCTGAGTGCTGGGATTAAAGGCGTGTGCCATCACTGCCCGGCCTATTTCTTTATTTTTTAACTTATTGGAAAATTTCCCATTAAGAAAGCTTCATTTTGTAGGCACTCAGCAGGCTGACTCTGGTCACTGTGGAGGTGCTGGTCTGGTACGTCTCCCTTGACTCTCAGACATTCTTCCATTCTCCCTAAAACCTTCAAGAAGTCCTCCACAGCTTGACCCGGGCACTTCCCTCCGGGTCTTCTGAAAACCGATCCCTTGCTTACTGTGTTTGGGCGCGCCACATTCCAAACACTTACACCACCTAACTGCCCAGAGAAGTCAGAGAAAGCTCCTTTCTCAAGGCTTCCCCGCAGCAGTCCTCAGGGTGGGGAAAGGGGAGAGGAGGCCACTCTTGTTACACGGGCTACCCCAAGGCAAACATCTGGCCGGATTGGCCAAGAGAATTGTACTAAACAGCTAAAGTCTTCAGAGAGTTTCATTGAATCTCCCCCTATCAAACGATCTGGCAACACACATGCATAAAAATCAGCATCCTATGGGGCTCATTTTAAACGAGCCAGAGAGCACAGAGCAGCCTTTGAAATGAAAACTCTGAGGAAAAAATATTTTTTCTTGGTTTCATAAACACTCATTGTTTAATCATCTGAAGAAAGTGCACAGTTATGATTAAATTCCCCAACTCGTACACTACTGAACCTTTAAATTTCACTTCCTCAGCTTAAGCTTTGACAGCCTGGAGAGGAGAGGGGGCAAGTGGAGATACAGGCCATGTATCTCTATATCTCTACATCTCCCTCTCTATCATCTGTCTATCTATCTATCTATCTATCTATCTATCTATCATTTATCTATCTATAATCTATCTACCTGTCTATATCTAGATATGTGTGTATGTGTTCATGTGCACTTGTGCACATGTTTTATTGAGGATTAAACCAAACTCATAGAGATCCAGTCCCCTGCCTCTGCCTCCAAAGTGCTGGGATGAAAAGGGCACCCCACCAAACCTGGCGAGAAGTCTTTCTTAGGCAGACATCTGAGGATAAGTAGGAATTGACTTGGATTGGGATAAGGAAATTCGTGATATTCTTTTTGTTGTTTGTTTGTTTGTTTGTTTGAGGTAAAATGTTCCATATTCCTAGGCTAGCCTCAAATTCTCTATAGAGAGAAGGAAGGCCTTGAACTTCTCTACCCCCTAAAAACTGACATCACCGGCTGACACCATATCATATAATTGTGTCTTCATCTTATTCTTTGTAGAGCGGCTCTAAGAATTTTCACAAGGTGTGTCAGGTATCCCAGGCTACAGAGTTCCTGACAAGGCAGGGGGATCCTGAGGTCAAGGCCAGCCTGGCATGAGAGAGAAACTGTGACTCAAAAGAAACCAAAACAAATACAGAAGAAAACACAAAATATAGTGTAAGTAAGGCATCATTTCTGAGAAGCCCCCACTTCCAGGACACAACTTCTCACTATGTGAGTCAGTCTAGCTATGAATGTAGCACAAACTAGCATCTGAGGATGCTTCTTAAGTGGAAGGATTATTCAAGAAGTTTCTTTGGGCTTAGCTTAGTTATTTTGTATTCCGGGAGGGCAGGAAGAAGCCAGTAGTCTTCGTTGAGACTAGAAGCATGCTTTAGAGAACATTAGATCAAGGGTGGTTTTGATCACACCTTGGCATTAGAAATTTCTCAAGGAAATCCATAACTATGGAGAGTTATAGCTATCTTGTTTACCAGTACAGTTGAGATACTTTGCACAGCGCTTGGTAAACAGTGACATCCGTAAATATTTGAGAGATAAGCTAAGTTTGGTTGAGATCTTTAATGACTGTAAAAGCTCAGAAAAAGAAGATTAAAAATCTTGAATCAATGTCAAAATTCTACAGGCCAGATGTGGTGGCATACATCTTTAATCCCAGCACTAAGCAGGCTGAATCGGGCAGATCCCTGAGAAGGTCAAGGCCATCCTGGTTTACACAGTGAGTGCCAGGACAGCCAGGGCTATGTAGAGAGACCCTGTCTCAAAAAACAAAAACATAACAAGAACAACAACAAAATTACAGTTCAGCTAAGTATTACAGATGTGTGAAATCAAAGATGGAAGAGACCGATGAATACTGCCGGTGTCTTAGGTTGTTTTCAGCTGCTCCCTCGACTCCCTAGACAATAAAGGACTCCAGAAGTCAGCCACGGAAGCTCCTTCCTTGCTCTGCAGAAGAAAAAAGGGAGAAGCCAGAAGAAAACATGTTACCATGTCTGTTCAAAGAAGGAAGTAGAGGGGGAAAAGAGATGGCTTTTATGGTTAAGAGCACTTATCGCTCCTGGAGAGGACCAGGATTCACCATACATGAATGCAGCATAAAATATGTCAACCTCAGTGTTGGAGATTTAGCTGAATGGTAGAGCGCTTGCCTAGCAAGCGCAAGGTCCTGGGTTCGGTCCTCAGCTCCAGAAAAAAAAAAATGTCAATCTCAACTTTTTAAAGGATGAGGGAGAGCTATGCCAACCTATGTGAAGTTCTTTTCCGTTGTTTCATGCTTCATAAGGATGAGCACAGTAAAGCAACTGAGATAAGAGCCGATCATCCTGCACCTACAACTGAGCTCTCCCAGGGAGGGGTGCTTTCAGAGCCTGAGTGGTTATTTACTTGACCCAGTCCTGTGTCCTGGCTCTGCAGAGGAAAATTAGAGTGCTACATTGTATATAAAACAAATTCGACGTAGCTTACATTGCTAAAATAAAAACCAATGGGGGAAAAATGTAAGCAGTATGTAGGTTCACAAGGGAGGCTGTGCCGGTCTGTGCCAGAGCAGGGCTCACAAACACGCCTTCTCACAGTTCCAGAAGCCGAGAAGTCCACAGTCCAGGTGCAAGCAGGTTTGGTGTCTGTTGGAGACTTACTTCCTGTTCAGGGGACCACCTCTTGGTGCAGACTCAGTGGAGGAGGATGGAAACCATCCTAGGTAACTCCACCCGCCCCCACGTGCCTGCCTGTGTGCATGTGTGTGAGTGTGTGTGTGTGTGTGTGTGTGTGTGTGTATACATAATGGATATCAGTCAGGTCTACACAGTGAATTACAAGCCAGTTAGGGTTACATAGAGGGACACTGTATCAACAACAACAAAACTTATATATAGTTACTATCGTAGAGATGGTTTGTTTCTGGAATTATTCTCCTATTCATAGTAACAGTAATTCCAGTTGTTACTTGGGGATCTTTATTTTAAAATGTTGCAATAAGAGGGGGAAGAAAGGATTGTAGGAGCCAGAGGGGTCAAGGGCACCACAAGGAAACTCACAGAATCAACTCACCTGGGCTCATAGGGGCTCATAGAGACTGAAGCCACAACCAGGGAGCCTGCATGGGACTGACCTAGGCACTCTTCATATATGTTACAGCTGTGTAGCTTGGTCCTCTTGTGGGACTCCTAACAGTGGGAACAGGGGCTGCCTCCAACTCTTTTACTGGCTTTTGGGACCCTACTCCTCATTATTGGGTCAACTTGCCCAACCTTAACACATGGGGAGGGGCTTAGTCTTACTGCAACTTGATAGGCTCTGTTTTGTTGATACTCAAGGGAGACCTGTCCTTTCCTGAACAGAGGAATGGACTGGGGGTGGGGGGAGACCAGGGGTAGAGGAAAGGAACTTGCAGGAGAGGAGGGAGGGGAAACTATGGCCGAGATGTTAAATCAGTAAATAATTGTATTTAAAATAATGTTGCAATAGGGGCTTGAGAGGTGGCAGTAGTTAAGAGCACTGACTACTCTTGCAGAGGATCCAAGTTCAATTCCCAGCACCAACACAGAGTCAGTCACCTGCAACTCCAGTCCCAGGGGGTCCAACACCTTTGTCTGGCCTCCTAGGGCACTGTGCATGCATGGCTCACATGAACTTACTCAAGTAAGTACACGTACACAGAAATATACATTTAAAAACTTTGCAATACCCATATATCCTGGGCATACATGTAGAATCATGTGTATTATATTTATGCTGATTTTTCTCTGCTTTTCCCTTTTGTTTTCTTTTTCTTTCTCTTTCAGCACTGAGGATGGAACTCCAGGCTTTATGCTCCTTGGGTACTGTACCACTGTGCCACCATCCCTCAGGCCTACAAGCTACTGCTGGCCTGTAAACCACTGGCCCACTCTATGTTTCTTCTCATCCAGGATATCTGGTTCCATTTCATTGGATGTTTGCCAAGTACATTCAAGCTTTCCTTTGTGGGTTCTAGAGCTAAAAGATGTTCTCGACCTATCCTCACTTCTCTCAAGTGAATATCTGTGTTCCCCCACAAAATTCATGTTGACACCTCATCTCTCATGCATTGGCATTTGGAAGTGGCACCTTGCAGAGACGATTAGGGTATGAGAGAGCCGTCTTTACAATGGGATCTACACTCATGTATATCGACACCCTTAGGACTGTGAGTTATAGACAGCGGTGAGCGTCCACGTGGGTGCTGGGAACTGAACTCAGGTCTTCCCTAAGAGCAGCAAGTGCTCTTCACCACTGAGCCAACACTCCAACCCAGCGGTTACTATGGTTACTATAGGGTTGGGGCAAAGGTTTAGTGCTTAAGAGTGTTGTTGGGATGGAGCTCTCCAATCCTGTATCTGCTGACCCATGACTGCCTGCAACTCCAGTTTCAGGGGGACCCAACACCCCCTTTAGTCCCCTTTGGGCACTTATGCACATGGCACACGTACAGCTAAGCAAGCATAATACATGGCTATAAAAACAAATGCATAAAATATTTTTGTCAGAGATGAGGGTAGGTTCATACAACACCCTTTTTTTTTTTTTTTTTTTTTTTAAGAGAAACCCCTTAATTACTCTCTCATTTTCTTTTCCTCATTTTTGAGCAGGGGCATGGTGATGGGAAGTAAGGTGTGGCCAGTGATTCACCTCACTGGGATTTTCCAACCTGGAAACTCTGAAACTCTTGGTACCTCCTCCTCCTGAACATGTATGTGCTGCAAGTTAAACCATACCAACCTCTGGTAGTCATTTTTTCCTATTGCATGAAGACGGTCCAGAGACAGAAGAAGCTGGATAGATAAAGAACAGCTTCCTGGCTGGGGGGAAGAGTTACCACTTGCCTTTGGTGGTACAAGAAGGAGTCATCACTCACTGCAGCCTTGAGCTTGGCTGGCAGCCGTTGAGTTTCTCATTCAGGTAGCAGGCTGCCACAAGGTACACACCCTCTGAGAACGTGACGGTGACAGGGGAGAAGGAAGAGATGACTAGTGGAGTTCATCCCTCAAAGGTTTCCTCTCTGAGCTGATGCCATACCCCAGTGTGACAAGCAACACAGGGAAATCCAACTTAAACCCCTCCTAACAGGCAGACACAGCAAAGAGAAAATGGAGGATGAGGGTAAGGACGGTGTTCCCAGGTGAAATGGAATTAGCGTGGGACTGAGGGACGAAAGACCAGCAGAGGCAGACACAGTTCCTGGAGACCCAGCCCTTGGCTAGTGAGCCTCTGGGGCCGACTTTGCTGGCAATTTCCAGAGGCAGCGGGACTATTTGCTGTTCTCCTCAGAGGAGTAATTTAGCCTGTGGTCTTGCTAAATTACCTACGAAGTATTTTTAACCTGGATGTTTTAGAGTTCTTTCCCAGGCCTGGGAAGGAGATATAATTTGAAGGGCAGGAAGGAAGTGGGCAGAGCTGCTTCTGGGACAGGTCTATATGTTGTTCTACTTCCTCTTCCCCAATGTTAAAAAAGATGAACTCTTAAAGGCACACCCAAACTTGTTAACGGTTTAGTTAGCGAAGCGATGAGATCATCAGTGTTGGCTGGCTGTCCTAATAGGGCCAATCCACCATCCCCACCACCGTGCAGAACTAAGTCAGAGCTCACGGAAGGCGGTGTGACCTAGCTGTGGTCTCCAATGAGCCAGAGAGCCAGAGAGAGGCGTTTGTCACCCAGGGCGGCACTGTTTCTGAGACCTGAGAACTCTTCTTTGGACTGACCCAAAGTCACCTACTTTCTGATTTACCCACAGGGCTGGAGTCCCAGGAACAGCTTGCAAGTTGTCTATACTTTGGTGACTCCAAAGACATATAGCATGCTGAACTGAAAAGCATCGGATTCCGTGTGTTCCCCCAAGGAGATAACCTGTGTAAGTACAAACAGGGCTCCAGTCCTTACTTCTGTACTTGGGATATGTCCATGTGCCCCATACCCCAAGTGCCAGCTCTATAAATGATTTGTTTTCTTTGTTTTGTTTAAGGCAGGGTCTCATGCAGCCCAAACCACGTTCCAGCCTCTCAAGTTCTAAGAATGCGGTTGTATCCCACCATGCCTAGCTGCGAAGAATTTTTTTTTTTTAATGGACACAAAAACTAGAATTGTGAAACTTGTAATGTCTATTACCTGTCTCAAAGACAGCCACCCTTCCTGAAAGCAGCATAGCTCTTCCGGTTGCTCTCCTGTTAAGAATGGTATAGACCAGCAGCTTGCTCCAGTTGAAGAAATTATATTAAAGCTTTGAGCAGGAATGAACAGTGTCTTCTTAGACGACAGCTGTCTCCGAGAGTCAACGGAGGCGTCTCACTCACGGGAAAGCACACTTGGAAACAATCGCTCATTAAGCCACTTTGGTGATGGCTGATTGGCTGTCAATGACAGTGCGTTCGTTCCCCTGTAGTTACATTCAGAATCAAACGGGAGCAGTCGACCAGAAGGAGACTGTGGAACATCCACAACAGCCTGCATCGGCAGAGCTCAGAGGGGCCAATCTGAAATCTGTTCTTCCAGGCTTTGCTTCCGCCTTCTAAATCTTCGCAGGTGGGACAAGAGACATGATGCGCTGATCCGTCGCTGTTCAGCCTCTGGTTTTCCGCTGCTTTCTAGAGGAGAGGAATCTGAGGGACCCAGTGACTTGTCCTAGTTTTGATGCCATGTTGCTGAAAAGCCCCAGGAGTCCGTGATTATCACCAGCATTCCCCACTCAGTTTCTCAGAGAAATAAGAGAGACCTAGATTCAAGACAGATCCAGAGAACCTGTTTACAAAGAGGCAACATCCAAATTTCTAACCACTGAGAAAGGGGTAAAAAAAAAAAAAAGCCTCCAGATGTGACATGTTTTATTGGGAAAGCAGCAGCCACTGACTTCTATTCAGCAAAAGGGGTCAGTGTCAAAAAGGGACAAATGACGCCGCCCAGCAGGCAGTGGCTTCCCACAGAGCCTTCACATTTCCTTCCCTGACCTGGATTGTAGAATAAAGAAGGTCCTTTTTAGGTGTGGACCACTGCACTTGAGCCTTAACATACTTTACAGGGGTGTGGCTGGGACGGGCCGAGCAGCCCAGACAAAATACAGGGTACTCAATTAAAACTGATCACAAAACCAAACATTTTCTTTTCAGGGGTAAATAGACCTCCTTCATCAGTTGGGACCTATTTATGCTAAAATCTATTCATTACTCCTTTGAAATTCATATTTAACTGGCTGTCCTTTTTTGTTGTTATTGTTGTTTGTTTGTTTGTTTGTTTGTTTAACCTGGCAACTTTAGGTGGGAGAGTTATAGGAGGGGAAACCGAATGGTGTTAAGAAGTATGACTCAGAGTGCCTTCCAGGGGCTGGGGAGACAGCTCACCATGAAGGAAGGGCCCTTGCTGCTCTTGCAGAAGGCCTGGATTCAGTTCCCACCATCCACAAAGCCGACTCTAACTCCAGTTCCAGGAGGTCTGACACCCTCTCCTGGCCTCTTCCAGCATCTGCACGCATGTGGTACACATACATACACGTAGGCAAACACTTATACACATAAAAATAAAAACAAGTCAATTTTTTGTAAAGTTCATAGTGCATTAGAAACACCTCCAAGTCTTTCTTTGGGGATGGGTTGGAGGAGGAGAAAGGGTTCATTCACCTTAAAACTCGAGGTTATAGTCCACTATCCCAGGGAAGGCAGGACAGGCACAGAAGTGGTTGGTACATCTCATCTATATGGTCAAGAGCAAAGGGACATTAAGTGCATCCTTTCTTGCCCGCCTGGGGTTGCGCTTAGCTCCTTTTCTTTATTCGCACATAGACCACGGCTGAGCTCAGGAAACGGTGTTACCCACATTCAGCATGGTTCTTCACACCACAATGAACAGTTAGGGCAATTCCTACAGTCACAGCCACAGACCAACCCGATCTGGTAATTCCTATCTGTCCAGGTCATCCTAGGTATGGAGATGGCATTTAACACTCATCATCCCTTGACTACTGAGGCCGGGTTCCCAGTTCTGTGCACCATGTGAGTGCAGCGCCAGCAGCGACCAGGAGAGAGTGGCAGGTTCTCCAGAGCTGGAGTTACAGATGGTTGGGGATGGCTACATGGGTGCTGGGAACCGAAGGGTGGGAACCAGTGCTCTGAACCACTCAGAACCCCCCTCCCCCCCGCCCCGAGCCAGCCGTTTCAATGGTTTGTTTAATTTTACTACCTTTACTTATTTGTTGGTTTATTCATGTGTGTGCTGAGAGGGTATGAACACAGCTGAGCACATATGGAGAGGTCAGAGGACAACTTTTAGAAGTCACTTCTCTCTCTCTAATGTGTGGGTCCCAGGAATGAAAACTTCTGCCCTTAAGTTTAGTGGCAAGCCCCTTTACCCACTAACCCATCTCAAAAGCTCTTGCTTGTTGTGTTTTTTTGTTGTTATTGTTGTTTTTGTTGTTGTTGTTATGACAGAATGAGTGGTTAAATCTAGGGAGTCATAAGTCCCAGACAAGCACTCTACCACAGAGCTACAGCCTTAGTATTAGAATTCTTATTTTATATTTTCTTTAATGTAAGAATACCCAGCGTAAGAGGATAAATATTAGCATCTAACAGAAAATGACCAAAGCTGGATACAGGCGTGCCCCAGCAGCCCAGCTCTGCCAGGACACTAAGGCAGGAAGATCATCTGAACCCAGAAGTTAAGGGCCAGTCCGTGCAACACAGCAAGATTCTAATGGAAAAATACAGCGGACAAGTAAGAGCTCAAATTGTCAGGGGTGATGTGATCTTGTGCCCAGCACTCCATGCCTGCAGCAGCACCCTAAACACGTGCGTGCCTGCTCTCTCCAATCAGCACAAGCCCGCCTGAGCCCTGAGAACTTCCCTGGTGAGGCCTGAAGCTATGCCTACGGTGCCCTTTCCATGTACTTAGAAGGCTCTTCTCCCATCCTTTTTCTTTTTCCTGTGTGTGTGTGTGTGTGTGTGTGTGTGTGTGTGTGTGTGTGTGCATGTGCGCACACGCCCGCGCGCATGTATATGTATGTACGTGTGTGGTATGCATGTGTATATGTGTGGGATTCTTCCTAGGGAGAAAAAAAAAAACATCTACCCTGCTTTGTTTCACAGTTGAAAACGATCCCACAAAGATGAAGATGTTTTCAGATTACAAGACGATGAAGTTGAGGGAGAGAGGAGTAGGATGGCAGAGAGGCACATAATGAGAATCCTGGTTGTGAGCCCCTTGGGAGCAGTTTTGTTGTATTTCAATCATCTCTGCACCCCAGTTTGCCGGCTTTCGCTTTTAGTGCCTTTGCGGTAAGTGCCTTTAGAACGGATCAGCCCTTTCCCCAAAGACACTCCCATTTCCAATCCCTAACAAGGGGATTAAAAATGATTGGCTTTAGTCTGTAAGGAGTGCGTGGCACATAACTTTCTTCTGGAAAACGGATCAGAGATTTCTTCTGTGTAGCTGTCAAGTGAGAAAATATCCAAGTGTGGGTGGGTAGGGACTGGAGCCATTAAATACTGCACAATACTGCAGGATATCATTGACTGGCTTGAGACAAAGCTACTCCAAGGATTGCTGTCGAAACACCCAAGTTCTTCTCAGAGAGAAGAAAGAACTTCGCCTACAGCTGATCGGAAAAGATGTGCCTTGAAAGAAAAAATTAGGAAGCAGCTGTCCAAGGATGATCTCCTCAGCCCTCTTAACAAGGCAGGAAGATGGTTAAGAGGTGAGCCCTGTTGCTATTTTTAGAATCCTTCTGGCGGCCCCTCTCCCAGTGCTTTCCCATAGTGATTGATAGACAAATCTTAAAATAAGAAGGATCAGTGGGTCTATCTGCAGTGACAGCGTGAAAATGAGACATTCAGAAGCTAGGCCGGCCCAGAACGAGAGAGGCCCGTCGTGCCAATTTGAACCCGAGAGGGCAGCCTCAGTCTAAAGAGACGAAAATAAGCTTGATTTCTAGTGAAAGTGTTTGGAGAGTGATGTGAATCCATCAAAAAATATTTGCAAATTGTATTTATGCAAACCTTTGAAGGCTCTACACCTTTTAGTGTGTGTGTGTGTGTGTGTGTGTGTGTGTGTGTGTGTGTGTGTATCTGTGTGTATGTTTGTGTGTGTGAGTGTGTGTGTGTGTGTGTGTGTATGTTTTTGTGTCTGTGTGTATGTTTTTTTGTGTGTGTCTGTGTGTGTGAGTCTGTGTGTGTGTTTGTGTATGTGTGTTTCTGTGTGTGTATCTTTGTGTATCTGTGTGTGTTTGTGTGAGTGTATGTGACTGTGTGAGTGAGTGTGTGTGTCTGTGTGTGTATGTTTGTGTGTGTGTCTGTATGTGTGTGTCTGTGTGTGTGAATGTTTTTGTGTGTGTCTGTGTGTGTGAGTGTGTCTGTGTATGTATGTTTGTGTGTGTCTGTGTGTGTGTGTGTGTCTATGTGTGTGAATGTGTCTGTGTGTGTGAGTATGTCTCTGTGTGTGTGTCTGTGTATGTGTGTTTCTGTGTGTGTATCTTTGTGTATCTGTGTGTGTTTGTGTGAGTGTATGTGACTGTGTGAGTGAGTGTGTGTGTCTGTGTGTGTATGTTTGTGTGTGTGTCTGTATGTGTGTGTCTGTGTGTGTGAATGTTTTTGTGTGTGTCTGTGTGTGTGAGTGTGTCTGTGTATGTATGTTTGTGTGTGTCTGTGTGTGTGTGTGTCTATGTGTGTGAATGTGTCTGTGTGTGTGAGTATGTCTCTGTGTGTGTGTCTGTGTGTCTATATTTGTGTGTGAGTGTGTCCATGTGTGTATGTTTGTGTGTGTGTGAGTGTGTCTGTGTGTGTGTGACTGTATAGCTAAGGCTAGTTTTGAACTTCTATCACATTGCTCTGCTCTGCCCCCTGAGAGCTGGATTAGAGACATATGCCACCAATCCTGGCCACTTATTAATCCAGTTTGTCCTTTTCCCTCCCCATCCAATTTTAAATTTTGATTTTTTTCTTAGGTGTAGGGCCTCATGTATCTTAGAATAACTTTAAACTTACGACGGGTTCTAGTTTCATTCTGGTCCCATAATGCACTTCGACCAAAAGCAACTTGGGTGTTGTTTCATCTGACAATTCCCAAGTCACAACCCCTCACTGAAGTTAGGACAGGAACTGAGAGCGGGAGCCTGGAGGCAGGAAGGCTGCATGCTGCCTCTTTTCTTGTTTTCTTGCACAGTTCAGGTCTACCTGTGTGGTGACATATTGTGTACCCTAATAAACTTGCCTAAGGATCAGACCACAGAGCCAGCCACTAGGTTAGACATAGAGGCCAGATGTGTGATTTGGTACACATCGAAGAGGCACACACCTTTAATCCCAGCACTCGGGAGGCAGAGATCCATCTGGATCCCTGTGAGTTCAAAGCCACCCTGGATAACATGAGACTGACTCAGTCTAGGAGAGAAACAGAGCCAGACAATGGTGGCACACACCTTTAATCCCAGCACTTGAGATCTCATGCCTTTGCTTGGGAAGCACACATGCCTTTAATCCCAGAAGTAATATGGCTGGGTGGAGAAAGGTGTATAAAGCGTGAGGAGACAGGAACTAAAGGCTCTTTTTTTGGCTGAGGTCTTTCGGGTGAGGACTCAGAGACTTTCAGTCTGAGGATTCCTGGGATCAGGATCGGCTAAGGAGTTGACAAGGTGAGGTTAGCTGTGGCTTGTTCTGTTTCTCTGATCTTTCAGCATTCACCCCAATATCTGGCTCTGGGTTTTTTATTAGAAGACCTTTTAAGAGTTGAACAACATACCTGCCTCAGGATAGTGACATCCACAGTGGGCTAGGCCCCGCCACATTCATCATCAACTAAGACAGTCTCTTGCAGATGTAGACACAGGTCAATGCGACTAGGGGGGATTCTGCAGTCTAGGATTCCTCCTCTGTGGTAACTCTGGGTTGTGAAAAGTTGACATATAAAAGCTAACCAGTACATCATGTAACTGAAAACGACTTTGAGTTTTGACCCTCTTGCCTTCACCTTCGAAGTCCTGGGATTACAGGCTTGTGCCACCATGACATACTGTATACTAGACAAGGCTTCAGGCAGGATAGGCAAACACCAACCCCAGCCCTGTCCCTTTCCTTTCCTTTCATATTTTAATGCTTTCAAAATGTTGTTTTTTTAAATTATTTTGTTTTGATGCTTTTTGTTTTGTTTTGTTTTTTTGCTTTTTGTTTGTTTGTTTTGATTGGGTCTCAGGTAGCATAAGCCAGCCTTTAACTCTTGATCCTCTTGCTTCTGCTGTGTGTGTGTGCTGGGATTGCAGGTGTGTGCCACTGTATCTGGTTCCACTTCCTGCTTTTTTTCCCCTTTGAGACAGAGAAATCTCTGTGGAGCAGAGGACGTCCCTGAGCTCATTATTATCCTGTCTTGCCCTCCTAAGTACTGGGATTACAAGTTTGTGTCATCATGCTGGTTTGTATGGTGCCAGAGATAAGACCCAGGGCCTTTTGCGTGGTAGACAAGCACTCTGCCAGCTAAGCTACACCCTCAGCTCCCATTTCCTAATTCTGTTTATTTGTGTTTGTTTTTTTCAAGCCAAGGTTTCTCTGTGTAGTCATGGCTGTTCTGAAACTCACTCTGTAGACCAGGCTGGCCTCAAACTCATAGAGATACACCTGCCTCTGCCTCCTGAGTGTTGAGATTAAAGGTGTGTGCCATCTGGCTCCATTTCCTATTTCTGAAAGTTATAGAATACTGACTGAAAATGTAAATGTATCGACGTTCAGAGAATGACCACAAAGGCTTTATTCTCAGAGCTTGTGTTTAGACACTGAGTAGCAGGGGGAAGGGGGGGGGGAATCAGTGGCGAAAATTAACTGATTTCCCAATTTAATTCTAGGTCATGTCTCCTCTGTGTGCCCATCCTAGATTATTTTTTAGTGGCCTCAGGATCTGCTGAAAGCCCAAGCCCAGGCCTCCTCCATAGAATACCATTTCAGATTTCAGTGAGGCAGCTTTAGAATGCATTTTCCTGTAGAAGTACTGGCAGAAATATACTAATATACCAGAATATTTGCAACACCACTTGCTCATGTGGTTTTCTCCCCCCCCCCCCCCCATCTGAAGACAAAGCCTCTGTCACAGAAAACATAACACCTAACTCACCAAGAATCTAGGTGGGACGGAACAGGGAGGTGGAGGCGAACTTCACCAAACCTGAGATAACACGTTTGACACATTCCAAGCACTGAAAATAAGTGTTCTTGCGCCTCTGAGGTAGTCTCATGAAAGGAGCAGCACCTTTAAAGTAGCATCCAGCCCCCAGTTACCACTTAGCTGCAGGGGAGTCGTGAACATGGTAACGTTTATGAAATTGGGTTGAATTTGAAAAATTCGCTTTAAAGAAACAACGTGTCATGGGTATCAATAACCAGCTAAATAAATAACTTAGAACCCAGTGGCCCTTGCAAATCAGGAATACACAATGTATATATTCTGCAGTACAGTTTCCATATGGAAGGTAACCACACCTGATGAAAGGTAAGGTGATAGGCACACTGAGTATCCTGATATCACTCTTGGCACATGAAAGGAACTTCCCATTGTACACCATAAGTACACATGCTTACTGCTATCCAAAGTTAATTTTAAAATTTAAAAGGAAAACACGTTCCATTCATAAATGAAGACTGAACTCAAATCCTTTTAGAGTCAGGCTCCAGTCCTGGGTCTCATCTAATATCCATGAGTGTCCGTTTGTCTGGAATGCTGGGTACCATATTCTTGGACACACGGGGTTGGGCACCTGAGACGTCATCCTGGTCTCCTTGATGTGAGGTGTGAGGAGCTTCTGTCCAAGTTGGTTTCCTTCCCTCACGGGAATCTGAGTATTGGTCATGCTTGTTTCGTAGGTGAGCTGAGACTCTGGGAGAGTTGAATGTTTTCCCACTTGAGGAAGCTTTTCCAGACCAGAGGTAACCAACACATACTCTCTTTGCTTTTTCTTTCTTACTTTAGCTTCAAGGAACTTATTTATTGGGCATCATTTTCCAAATATTTTAGTCCTTAAAAGCAGTAGTCCTCAACTTTTCTAATGCTGTGATCCTTTAATGCGGTTCCTCACGTTGTGGTGACCCCCAACTATAAAATTATTTTTGTTGCTACTTCATGTCTGTAATTCTGCTACGTTATGAATATTAATGTAAATCTCTGTGTTTTCTGATGGTCTTAGGTGACCCCTATGAAAGGGTCCTTCAACCTCCAAAGGGGTCACACCCCACAGGTTGAGAACCACTGCCTTAAAGAACTGCTTTTGCATCCTCGGACTAGGCACTGGTAAACCAGAGTTTTTCTCCAAGTGCAACCTTAAGGGCAGGCTTGAAGTGAAGACAAGGAAATTGGCCAGAGAAAGTTGAAGGGTCAGTCTTTGCTATGTTAATATGTAACTACCCAGAATTAAAGAATGTGATTTAAATTGAAAATAGGGTCTTAGCCGAACATACTGGAATATACGCCTGTAGTTCTAGAGCTTCGAGGCTGAGGAGGAAGATCAGGAGTTCAAAAGCAGCCTAGGCTATGTAATAAGGCCCTGTCTCAAACAGTAAGACAAAGGGGGATACAGCCTCGTTGGTAGAGTGCCTGCCTGACATGCACATGGATTCCATGAACAACATCCCATAAAACCAGAAACAGTGAGAGCATACCTGTAATTCCAGGACACGAGAGGTGGTGGCCAAAGGGTTGGGAGTTGAACATACTTTCTGATGCTATAGGGGGTTCAAGGCCATCCTGGGTTCCTTGAAACACCATCTCAAAACAAAAACAACAATACAAGAAAATCAAAATAAGAAAATATAGATTTAAAGATAAAATCACTTCAAAAACTTGAGAGGAAATAATCCTGATAGACTGAGGTTCTAACCTAAATCCAAGACTAATGTCTATGTAAGGAGAGACATACTGAAGACAGACACATGGAGAAGGTGGTCACGTGATGATGGAACGGGAATGTGCTTCTGGGAGCCAAGAATACCAGGAAACGGAAATTACAGAACATCGTCGCTAGACTCTTCTGAGCTTATGTGGCCCCACCGAGACCCTGACTATAGACTTCTTGTCTCCAAAACCATGAGAATAAATTTCTGTTGTTTGAAATCATCTGATTTGTGCTAAGTTGCTGTGGTAACCCTAAGAAACAAATTCATCTCCGTAGCTGTCTGAAGAATTGTAAATTCACTTTGCCTTCTAGCTTCCCAAAGACTGAATGAGCAAAGTCATATACTTAGTGTATGTGCACCAATCATGTTCCTATCTGGTAGATGAGAACAGTGTGGAGAGAATTTATTGTGCTTGGGATTGAACATAGAGCTTCATGCATGTTAGGCAAGTACTTTATCTCTGAGCTATCTCCTCAAGCCTATCATGTATGTGTGTGTGTGTGTGTGTGTGTGTGTGTGTGTGTGTGTGTGTGTGTATGTGTGTCCATGTGGAGCCCAAAGGTCAATGTCAAGTGTTTTCCACTGTTATTTTATTTTACTTTATTTTATTTTATTTTTATTTTTATTTTGTTTATAAAAACAGGGTTTATTACATAGCCCAAGCTGGCCGGGAACTCACTATGTAGAACAGGCTAGTCTTGAATTCACAGGGATCCACCTGTCTCTGTCCCTAAGTGACAGGATCAAAGGCATGAGCCACCACATCCTGCTGATGCTATTTACTCTGAGACAGCGTCTCTCACTGAACCAGGAGCACACCGATGGATTGGACTGGCTGGCTGGCTGGCACGAGTCAGAGACCCTCCTGTTTATGACTCCCCAGTGTTGGGATTGGAGGTGTGCATTACTGTGTCTGGTCTTTACATTTCTGCTGGGGATGAGAACTCAGGTCCTCATACTTCACTTATCGATGGAGCCATGTCCTCTGCCTGCTGAGAGAGTTCATGTAACTGGTATCAAAGAAGTGTGTAACAGAGTTTGGATGTGGATCGGTTGGTAAGTACTCAATGTACAGTTCAGAGCTCCAGTGCACATGTAAAAGCTGAAGGTAGCAACATGTATCTGCAATCTTAGCTCCAGGGGAGGCAGATGGTTGGGACTGGAGAATTTGTGAGCTCAAGGCTGAGTGAGAGACCCCATCTCCAAAAGTAACGTGGAGAGAGATAGAAAAGACACTTGATGTCAACCTCTGGCCTCTATAAGCACGTACCTGCACACACACAGGCACATGTACATACAAATGTATACATGCTCACACAAGTACACATTTGTGTAACCCTTTCAAAATTTTATAAAAGCTTGAAATAAAGTCTGGAATGTCATCATTCATGGTGAAGTACTTGCCCAGTACACACACACACACACACACACACACACACACACACACACACACAAGGTCTTGATTTCAATATGTATCATGACACACGTAAAAAAGTGTATGACAATAAGTAACATTTGACCAATTGTGTGCTTACCATCCATTAGGTACTGAGACAAGCCCTGTTTGAATTATCTTACCTCATTTTTATAGAAAAACTATGCAGATAGTTACTCTTAAATATTCATCTATTTAAAACCAAAAAACAGCACCAAGGAGCGTGAATTCCTTGCTTAAGGGTCTAGAACTTGGCAAACATAGGATGTGAACACAAGTAACAGATACCGAAGCCCATGGGCCGATGACATCTGTTATACTGTGTGTAGATACAGTGTGACCATTTCTGCCTCTGAGTCTGTGTCAACCAACTTACCAACTACCTGCTAACATCCCAAACATATGGTTAGCATGGTAGCAAGATGCCTACTCTAGCTTCCCTTCAGTGCATCTGGTTCATCAACAGCAACAAATTACATTGAGTTTCTCTGATGTCATAGCTGATTTTGACAAAATGTTGTGAATGTGTGAAGTGAGCCTGGTGGTTAGAACATAGCAGAATCTGACAGTCTGCTTTGTGTGAATCCCAGGGAGAGCACAGCAAAGTGGATGTTCCGTCTTCACTGATGATGATCCAGGTAAAGTGTCCTCCCAGGTGTGTGCAGTTCTAAAGGGATGTTTTTATTTTCTAGGCAGCAACAGCTTGGTAATTGCTCACTGGCTCCATGTAAAGATTGATGACATAGTCTTTCTCAACCATGCCCAAACTGTGTTAGTTTTTCTACATGTGTAGAGGTCTAAAGACCTAGTGCTTTGATTTGGGTACAAAGCTTCAGCTGGCCTCAAATGTCAAACCATATCCTTCCTGCATAAGCCAAAGCCCCATCACGCACCACACTGTGCTTGTTCTGTGTGCGGCACAAATCTCAACTCTCCCATGATGTGTTTCTAAGCGGCAAGGATGTCTAAAGACCTTCAGTTTTCTGCAGTCACTTCATGAGGTTTTAGTATGTTTTAGCTTCATCACATTAGTGATTCAAACCATGCATGTGACAGGCTCCAGTGTCCATTACATCAGCACAGCTCAGTCCTTAGCAATCACAGTCCTCACTGTGAAGGGCCATGCCCTAACCTCCCTGTGCTTGCCTGGAACCACAAGTCCGACTGAGCTCTTACCAAGTCCTTTTCAATTCAAGGAAGAACTTCACGGTTTCCCTTTGGTGCATCCGAACAGCCAACACCACCACTCATACCCTCGAGGGACATCAGGCAAAGTAAGGGTTGCCTGAATGCAAATACTGTGATATTTCCACAGCCTGTCTCAAGTACGAGCCAGTGGTGCGTGCAGTGAGGACCCACTGTGCAAAAAGAGGCAATCTTGCATGGGGCATGTGTGAGCTAGCCATGCTGAACTATGGGTGAGGGGCTACCGTGTCAGTAAATAACGCAGATAACAATGTGCTCTCTCCTCCTCCCCCCCCCTCTCTCCCCCTGTGTGTGTGTGTGTGTGTGTGTGTGTGTGTGTGTGTGTGTGTGTGTGAACACAGCTGCCACAGGGACCCACTGGAAGCATCAGATCCCCCTGTCCTGGATTTACAGGCAGGTGTGAGGCACCCTATATGGTATTGGAAACTGAACTTAGGACCTTTACAAGGGCAGTGTGCTTTTAACCACAGAACCATCCCTCAACCGGCTCCTCTTTATTTTCTTTTTTCTTGCTGTTGTTGACAACCCAAGCTTACATACAGCCTGTAGCTTCATAAAATCCAAGTTTCAACTCAAGAAGTAGTTTTGTTACAAGGAAGTTTATCGCAGTTTTTCTAAGTTCCTTTTTTAACATGCACACAGATGATTGATAGTAGGATACAGCTGAGATACGAGGAAGGAAATATTAAGAACACTTCACAATAGGTTGGTCAAGCCCATGAAAGTAACAATTTGTAGAATCACCCGGTAGTCAGTTAATATACAACCACTAGTTATTTTTTTTTAATTTTTCAATCCCTAAATACCAACATAGAGGAATTTCCCCCACCCCCAATGGTTTTCCAGATACCCTCATTTTCTCTCATAATATCTCACAGCCCAAGAACCAAGCAGCGATGAGACAGGACAGCGCAGCAAACAGCCTGAGGTCTCTGCTTCTGATTACAGCAACGTTTCACAGTCCTATAAAATCCAGGAAAGGGAGTTAGAAAAAGTCCCTCACCTGGGGTTACTGTACCAATCTGTAGGAAGCTAAATAACACTTCAAAAAAGTTTCAGCAAAAAGTCCCCTCCCTGGCTCTTCTTCGAACACTAACCTCAGACATTTACTTCCTTCCATATTATTTATAAGTTTAACCTCAAGATTTCATCTAGGAAGTCTCAAGCAAATGTGAGGCAGGACCCAAATGTCAGCCATCTGCAGACCAGACTTGACAGGTTTCCTGGGGGAGATGGAAACTTCTCATTTCAGACATCTGAAAGGGCTGTTGTGTACACAGGGAGCTGGGCGTTGTTCCTCCAGGACCCACCACCCAGCCTGGGCTCCTATAAATACATGTTCCAACCATGTAAACAGTTTCTTTTTCAGTTTCTGGGCTAGAGTTTGTCTTTGCTGTGGAAAACCAGAAGGAAAAAAAAAAAAAGGAATGAAAAAAATCAAGGTTTAAAAGGCAAACCAAGAGACATAATAATAAGATAAACACAGCAGGATGCGGCAGTCACATTGCTTTGGGTTGGTTTCTCATTGGATAAAGATTTCTGGTTTTTATTGATTCTGACAATTAAAATAGACTCTACAGGGAACAACAACACTATAAATTAGGTCCCAAAGACCACCAGGTTAGAAAAGGCAGTGAAAAAAAAATCCACTTTTTTGGGTTTTGTTTTACATTCTTTTTTTTTCCCTGGGTTTTCAAGACAGAGTTTCTCTTGTGTAGTTTTGGTGCCTGTCCTGGACCTTGCTCTATAGACCAGGCTGGTCTTGAACTCACAGAGAACTACCTGGCTCTGCCTCCCGAGTGCTGAGTGCTGGGATTAAAGGTGTGTGCCACCACCGCCCAGCTTGTTTTTACATTCTTAAGCCTGTGTGTGTGTGTGTGTGTGTGTGTGTGTGTGTGTGTGTGTGTGTGCGCGCGCCTCTGTGTGTGTGTTCCTCTGTGTGTATGTGTGTATATGTACAGGGGGTGGGTGTTTGTCTAAAAAGGCCAGAAGCTGCTGATGTTAGCTGGGATGTCTTTCCTCAGTTGCTTCTCTGTCTCTCTCTTTTTAAGGTTTTTCTTCTAAAGAAAATTTTATTCAGCATTAATGTGCATGTCTGAGCATACACAAAGCACATGTGGAGCCCAGGGAGCAGCTTTGTGGGATCAGTTATTTCTTCCCACTTGTCCGTGAATTTTAGGGATCAGTTGAGGACACCAGGCTCCCACAGCAGCCCTTTACCTGGAGCTATCTTCCTGCCACTACACTTTTTTTTTTCCAGACAAGAACCCTGGTTTTGTTGTTATTGTTGTTTGGTTTTTGTTTTGTTTAAAGATAGGGAGGCGGGGAAGGTCTCACTATGTAACCCTGGCTGAGCTGGAACTCGCTATATAGTGCAGGTTGGTCCTCAAACTCAGAGATGCCAGGCCTGCCTCTGCCTTCCAAGTGCTGAGAAAAACAAATGTGTGATCACCACACCCAGCTTAGGCATAGCGTTATTATTACTGTTTTTAAAGATTTATTTTATTTTTAGTTACATGCGTGTGTAGGGGTGTGTGTGTGTGTGTGTGTGTGTGTGTGTGTGTGTGTGTTGTGTGCTCGCATGTGTGTGCAGGTGCCTGTGAATGTCAGAGACGTCGAATCTCCCTGAAGTTGGAGTTATTGGCAGTTGTAAGCCATGTGATGTGGGTGCTGGGAACCGAACTCAGATCCTCTGCAAGAGCAGCTTATGCTCTTAACCACTGAGGAATCTCTCCGGGTCCTTAAACCTTGCTCTCCAAAGACATAGTTCCTTACTGCAGTGGGGGTGGGTAGTGTTTCTTAATTAAAGACCTTCATGGCAAATTATTGTCAGGGTTCAAAGGTAGAGGGACACATCACTTAACCAGGCCTGACAGCTTCCTTGCGTTCAGGGAAAGTGATCTATTCTTTAGATCATTGTAGCTTCTTCTTCAGTCCAAAATCTATCTTATCATTTTATCCCTCACTTCTCACCAAGAACACCATCACCTTTAGTAAATGTTTATTCCTGAAATATATTACATATATGTAACATGTAATATATGATATATAACATATGCTGCACACATATATGTGTATGTATGTGTGTATACATATACAAATATGATGTAACAAACAATATATATACATAGTATATTGTTTTATATATAATATATATAAATAACATTATTATATATATTGTTGTTTGTTTGTGACAGTCTCATGTATTCAAGCTGACCTCAAGCTTTGTACCTGAGGAGGATGATCTTGAACTCCTTCCAGCCTCGTGAATGGATTAATGATGTCGTTTTATTATATGATGATGTTTTTTGTTGGTATTGGAGACTGGAGACCGAGCCCAGGATCTTGATCATGATAGGCAGCTGGGATACCACAGAGTCATACCCCAAATACATACAGTGGTTTGGGTAGGTATCTATAGTCTTCAGTCGCCCAAAGGATAGTTCTATGTTTCTTTGATAACAGGATCCCAGTGGTATTTTTTAATATAGGTGTGTGGTGTGCATACATGGATGGATGTGTGTTTGCTTGCCTGGAGTGCATGTATGTATGCAGGTGCCCATCAATGTGCTCCTGTGCCCGTTCATGTGTGCATGTGTTTGGGTATGTGTAGGTGGGTTTGAAGGTCATATCAGGTAGTTCACACCCCACCTTATATATCCAGGTAGAGTTACCTGCTGAACCCAGAGCTTGCCATTCCTGCTAGGCTGGCTAGCCATTTTATGTTGGCAGTTTCTGATTTCTGCCCCCCTCTTGCTGTGTTTACAGAGAAGCTGTTGTGCCCACCAGGCTTTTTATAAGGATAATGGCTGAACCATCTCCCCAGTCCAGAAGCCTGACAACCCTTATTTCCCTGAGTATTTCTATATTCCTTTTTTTTTTTTTTCAAGGTAGGGTTACTCTGTGTAGCCTTGGCTGTCCTGGAACTCGTTCTGTAGACCAGGCTGGCCTCAAAGTCACAGAGATCCACCTGCCTCTGCCTTCCGAGCGCTGGGATTAAAGGCGTGTCCATTGCCATGCAGCAAGTATTTCTCACTTAGCCTGCATGGTTTGGATTGGATCGATCCCTGTCATTATGAGGGAGGAGGTAGAAACAGTACGGGTCTATGTGCTCAGGTGTGATGTACAATCCTTGGCTCCGAGTGAGCACATGTATGCCACAGGTCAGTTCTGTCAAGGCCTACAGAAGCATCTTTGCCAACATGACTGTGTGGTGAGTGTCAACTTCTGCTGGAAGGGATGGAAAAGTGAGATCATGAAGCTGCCGCTGTCTCCACTGGAGAGGGCCCCCAGAATGCAGCCAGCCTCAGAGAAGGCAGTCTCATCTTTGGGCCCATGGCTTCAGTTATGTTTACTGTAACCTCTGTCTTTGACCATTAGCTCTTTTTGCCAAAAATTCTTTTGGGCCTAAGTCAGTGTGGTTTGGACTTTGGTTTTTGTTTTGTTTTGTTTTTTTTTTTTTTGTTTTGTTGTTTTAAAGAACCAATGTGGGTTGGCTAATGCAGACATTTTATTTTTTATCATTGTAATTCTGTTTGAGGGCAGGCAAACACATAAACTGGTATAAAAGTACACCATGAGCAGTAGGTCGTATCCCTAAGGCCACAACTAATCAAGACAGGCTGTATTTATCTGGTCATCAACACTTTCACAAGGAGTGAATTATGTACATATATGTATGGAGGTGGATATATGTGACATATTACAAAAATACACACTTTTTTCTTTTTGAGGCAGGTTTTAGATAACCCAGGCTGGCTTTGAACTCTCTATGTAGCCATGATAGCATTACAATGCATGCTATGTTTTACTTTTGCTGATTTAGATTAAAAAAAAAAAAAAAAACTAAATTAAAAAAATGTATTCTCACTCTGGTATTACACAGCTTGGCTAGTAGAGTGCCTGGCTAGCACGCATTAATCCTCATGTTCCACCTCTAGCACCGCATGAATTGGGTATGTTGTTCCACACCTGTAATCCCAGCACTTGGGAGGTAGAAGCAGAGGATCACGAGTTCAAGGCCAGCCTGGGAAACAGGAGACCCTGCCTTTAAAAAAAAAAGGGGGTGTGGACCTTGGTAATAAATCTGCTCTTTTTCTTTCTCATCTAACTGAACATGCTAAGCGAATATCCTATCACTGTGTGACCTCAGCAGCGCCAGTAATACATCGAACATCACTGTTCAGAGGATAGTGTTAGATTTCTCATAAATTGATGCTATCGACGTTGAGTCATGGTCACCAAAGCTGAGTGAAGGGCAAGAGAGGAAAGGTCAACTGAGGTCATGTCAGTACTAGAGTGTCTCAGGGCAGCTCACCTGGATCCTGGATTCTAACTCCAGCATTTAAAAAAAAAAGTCTTTTTCAGTCTGGCATGGTAGCCCAGGCCTTTAATTCCAGTACTCAAGAAGCAGAGGCAGGTGGATGGATCGCTGAGTTGGAGGCCAGCATGGTCTGTGTAGTGAATTCCAGGACAGCCAGGGCTACATAATGAGACCTTGTATCAAAAATAATAATAATGATAATAATAATAATAAACTTTTTGAAGACAGTTCTGTCAGAGCTTGACCTTCCCTGGTTCCTGCTTTTCCACAGGCTGCAATTCAGGGTTAAAAGCTGCACATTGAAGGCTTAAGGAATGTCTCAGAAGAGGAGGTGGAGAGATTTGTAATCACCAGAGGGCTAGGACATCTGCTGTACAACTGTGTCTCCTCCTCTCCCTTCTTCTTCTTTGTAAAGATTTTTACTTATTTTTATTTTATGTGCATTGGTGTTTTGTTTGCATGTGTGTCTGTGTGAGGGTGTCAGATCCCCTGGAACTGGAGTTACAGACAATTGTGAGCTGCCATGTGGGTGCTGGGAATTGAACCCGGGTCCTTTGGAAGAGCAGAACATTGTTGGAGCCCTTTGGAAGTGTTCTTAACCTCTGAGCCATCTCTCCAACCCCCAACTGTGTCTTCTTTACATGCCAGGGAAGCCGCACCCATGAAACTTTAGCAATGCAGTCATCTAACGTGACCTGCATGGTGACAACACATTTGATATGCTGAAATGGATGTGGGGAATCTCAAAAGGCCCCATCCCTACATGAAGAGCTAAAAGCAATGAATAACTGCCTGGAGAGGGAACAGTCACCTCCAGGGATGAGGCCCCTGATAAGTGATGTGTTCCCAACCAGTCAGCCCTAAACACATATACATATGAGCAACATTAAATAACTCAGCAAGTTGTATTTATAAATGTATATGCATCAATCTCCCTTTCTCTATGGAACACTAAGTACTATTTAAAGAGCAAGAGGTCATGAATTTGAGGAGTTGTGGAGACGTGGGATGTGTGAGGTGATTGATACAAAGACAGTATTCATAGATGAAATTCCCAGAATAAAATTTGAAAACTACTCTGATTTTTTCTTTTCTTTTCTCTTTCTTTCTTTCTTTCTTTCTTTCTTTCTTTCTTTCTTTCTTTCTTTCTTTCTTTCTTTCTTTCGACAGGGTTTCTCTGGGTAGTTTTGGAGTCTGTCCTGTATCTCACTCTGTAGCCCAAGCTGGCCTTGAAATCACAGAGATTTTCTACCAAAAACATTGAATGCATGAGCCGTTATTCCATAAGTTTATTTTGGTGGACCTTGTCACTCTAATTTTTTACTAGACTAGATGGGAAAACTAGAATTCATTGCAAAGGCAGCTACAGTCTGCTGTACACACTATTATTATGTACAATAATATATAATGCACTTGTCAAAGTTTCAAGGTGTACATGACAGCATATGTGTCCATGTGTGGTTTGTGAAATGCATTTTTTAATTTTTTAATAAATATTTATTTATTTAATTTATTTATTTTATTTTTTTTTTTTGACAGGTTCTCATGATGTAGCTCTGGCTGTCCTGGAACTCACTATTAGACCAGGCTGGCCTTCAGCTCACAAAGATCCATCTGCTTCTGCCTCCTGAGTGTTGGGATTAAGGACATGCTCCACCATGCCCAGCTGTGATACATTTGATATTCTTTTTATCCCTCATTTATACAACCTGTTATGGACAGCATGTTGCTGTCTCTTCAAAAATTCACATTGAAGCCCTAACCTAAAACATGAAAATAGTTTATGACAGAGCCTTTGAGCTAATTAGGGTTCCATGAGTCATGGTAAGATCGTATGATAAGCTCAGTACACTTTATAAGGACTGAGAAAGAGGGAGAGATGGAGATGGGGTGCTTGCACATGCAAGAAAGAGCTCCCCACTGATTGCTGAACTGGCCAGTGTGGCAATCTGGAAGCATTTAGAACAGTTAGAAATATTTTTTTGTTGTTTAATAATTTCTATGGTGTTTTAGATGGCAGTTTAACGTGGGCAAAGCAGCCTCTGTGGTTAGGTGGTGGTGGTGGTGGTGGTGGTGCACGCCTTTAATCCCAGCAGAGCCAGGCAGATCTCCGTGAGTTCAAAAACAGCCTGACTTATAGAGTGAGTTCCAGCTCAACCAGGGCTCCCTGCCTCAAAAACAATGACAACAAAGGAAGAAAGAAAAAATAGAGTCAAAGGTAAGTCACCAAGCCTGTAAAATTGTGGTTTACCTCCAGGATACAATAAAAATATTCCATTAAAAGACAAATTTTCCATTTCAAAATTTGAACGGGAGAGAGACTTACATTCTGGTCTCAGTCTCTTGAGTATCTGGGCTTCCAGGTCTGTGCATCTCCAACTCCCCTTTGGAGTGTGACTGACCACTGCTAGGACTCTGAGTACCAGTGCTGAGTCTGCCCACTGAATGACATCCCCAGCAAGGACCAGCATTCAGACCCCCAAAACCTACAGAAATACTGGGTGAACGTGGTGGTCTGCTGTAGTGGGTAGCCATCCCAGCATTGGCCTGGAAGTTCCAACCCCCATTGAGGCTTCGGTAATTGTCACGCCCACAAGGCGGGGCTGAGGGAGGAAGCTGAAGACCCAAGATCGAGAGCTTTCCCAGACCCTGCAACCTATCCCTTCACTTGTAAGTTACCCCACAAAATAAACCTCCCCTTTAACTACATGGAGTGGCCTTAATAATTTCAGCAATAGTCTGCTTATAATCCCAGCCCTCAGGTGGACCGACTGGGACCCCTAGAGTAAGATGGCAAGCTGTGGGTTCACCTGAGAGACCCTGCCTACATGAGGAGAGCAGGGAAGGAGAACTCTCCAGCACATCTGTGTACATGTAAGCACCCACATTCACGAGAACAGGAGAACACACAGGCATGCACACACACATACACAGCAAAGAAAAATAACTCAAAGAGTTAGGTGAAGAGTGAACCAGGGGTTAGAGAGTTGGCTCAGCAGTTAAGAGCACTGGCTGCTGTCCCAGAGGACCTGGGTTCAACTCCTAATACCCCATGGCTGCTCACAACTGTGTGTAACTACTGTTCTGGTGAATCTGACACCCTTACACAGACATACATGCAGGCAAACATCAATGTACATAAAACACAAATAAATTAATAAAAATAGTGATTCAGGAAGGCTATAGGTGGATTTTTCTATCCCACCAGTCAGCTCCCAAATAAGTGACACAGACACTTATTAACTGTGAAAATTTGGCCGATAGCTTAGGCTTGTTTCTAAGTAGCTCTTATAACTAAAATTAACCCATCTCTGCTAACTTACTTCCTGCCTCATGGCTTTATTACTTCATCTCTGCAGTGCCATCCTGCTCACTCTGCGTCTCATGGCATCTCCTCGTGATGCCGCCCTTCTTCTCTGCATTCTCTCTACTCTAAAATCCTGCTGAGCTATCGGCCATTCAGCTTTTTATTAAACCAATCACAGTGACATATTTTTTACACAGCATAATCAAATATCTCGAAACAGAAGGCACTGAGTGAGACACCCCCCCCATAAGCATAATTGACACACACATACACATGCACACCTACAGGAGCATATTCATACATGGCAAACACACGCACATAAATGAATGAATGAATGAGTGAGTGAGTGAGAGGCAGAAAAACAAGATCCTGGTACCAAAGTTCAAAGACCAGATTTAGTGCTGTCTTGTGAGCTAAGAGAATTTGAGCAAATCACTTAGCAACCCACCCCCCAAAATTTCTTATCAGTAAAATCAGGGGGTAGTGCTGACCAATGGAACATCTGTGACTTATAAAATTCATGTGAGTGATTCAGGCTGCTATGCTTTTACTTCTCCGTCAGTCAATAAAGAACTACAGTTTGCTGTGTACCATGAAAAGCATAGAAGTGGAACCACGAAATAAGTTTTAAGATATATTTGCATTTTAATGGACACAATGATTGTATAAAGTTATAATGTACAATATGACATTTCTTGTGTTTTGTATGTAGTGTGTGTGTGTGTGTGTGTGTGTGTGTGTGTGTGCATGCGCTCCATGGGGTGTGTTTTAAAATAATGTCTTGTAATGTACCCCAGGCTGTCTTAGAACTTGCAACAATCATCCTTCCTCAGCAACTTCATGGCTGAAATTGTAGGCATGAGTCTCCATGCTTGGCTGGACAACATTTTAACATACAACACACATGAACACCCTCTCTCTCTCTCTCTCTCTCTCTCTCTCTCTCTCTCTCTCTCTCTCTCTCACACACACACACACACACACACACACACACACACACACAATCATACAGTTATGTATATCAAATCATCATGACTGGAAAATCTCTCACTTCAGACATTCCATTGTAGTAAGATGGTTCACCATCATCTCCACTAGCTGTTTGCAAATATAAAATCCCTTGTCCTTAACTACAGTTACAGTCTTCTTGATTTTGGTTCTCTTTTGGGATGGTCTCTCTCTAACTGGCCTGCCCAGGCTGGCCTAAACTCACAATCCCCCTTTCTCAGCCCCCTGAATACTGGAGCTACAGACATGTACCATTGCTCCCTGGCTTGTTTTAATTTCAGAGATCCCATTGCTTGGTTCAAGAATCTTACTGACTAACAGAGAAAGAGAAACATGCAAATGTGAGCCTTTCAATCCTCTCCCTCAGAGCCCTTGTTGACCTCTTAGTTTTATCACAGCTTGCCACTCTTTATTATCCATTTCTACTCTTGAATGTCCCCTTTTCTTATCAGGTTCTGGGTGCCACAGTGGTTACCCATTTTGCTAACCACTTTATTCACAGCACCCTCTCCACTGTTACCTAGGAAGTGGATGTTTTTATTTATTGCTTCCATCTTTTTCAAAGGCCTGAGAAATTGCTAGCAGAAACCAGTGTGGCCTTATTTCTCAGGCTATCCAGTGTTAGGTGGCATTTGCAGCTTAATCCTAGAAGGAGAAGAAAACCTCTGCTCTCCATGTTTACACAAATTGAGAGCTTTTCACTCCTCAGGATTCTTTGCAAATCAGTTAACGTCATAAAATCTCTATTATTGGACCTGATGCCTCTCCTCTGTCCTGATTTTATATTAGCAGGCAATAGAGGCAGGTGCCAACTTCCATCCCATCAGACTGGATTGCATTAAACTAACAACGGTGAAAAAGAAAACAGAATTGATTGGCTTCATTTCCCACGTACATGAGGATGCTCGGTTGAAATAATCGCCTTGAGTGTTTCAGGGTGAGACTCTTTCCACAGGCATCTGGTTTCAGGCTGCTGCTATGTCCGGGTTGTCCTTGCAGTAAATAAATCAACAGGGTGCATAATATTGTTCTGTAACCTGCTGCAAATCCCAAGGATGTGCAAAATTCATCAACTCCAACAGAGGCTGGACATGGGAAAATCCTTTCGCTGTGAAGAAACACCCTTAGCAAGAGATTTTTACTGGCAGGTCACCTTTTACCAACAGAGGTTCATGGAAACCAGGGCCTTGAAGAATGCTAGATTTGGGCAGTATCTACCATTAATTTGTTTTGTTTTTCTAGAAAAGAAATGCATTTGGAATCACAGCAGAGAGTTAGGTTCCATTAGGCTGACATTATCTTTAAAACATACACACCTATAGTTTGCCCTAAAATTAGAAAGAAGTGAGAATTGTAGCTTGGTGGTGGAGTGTTTGCCTAACATGTTCAAGGTTCTGGTTTTTTATTTCCAGCCACGAGTTAAAAAAGAAAAAGGAAAAGAACTAGATGGATGCTTATGACTTGGGGAAATGTGAGAGATCCTTCAGGTATTCATCCTTCCGTTTATCCATTCACTATTATTTTCAAGAGATGACCTTGGTACAAACAAGCCCATTGGCTCCAAAAAGCTAGCTCAGTAGTAAACAGCTGAGAGTGTTCTTGCCATTCCGACTTCATTTAAGAAGACGAAATTGCTTCCCCAGATCCCGACTGGTATCAGATAGCCAGGTGTCAACTCCCCTCTTAAAGATCAGGCACAATCTGCCCTTGACATGAGCTGCTGCACTTTTTCTCTGTGGCAGAAATGGTTTCCAAGGAAGCTTAGCGTTGTGCTTGTGAGTAGGCAAGAAGCCCCCATCTCCTGTTTTTCCCCAAGCAGCAGATGCATCATTGATAATGGGTAAATAAGAATATTATTGAATTTTCTTAACGGTATCAACTTACTACCCTTGAGTCTGGTATGTTTCAAATTTCATTAAAGGCTGGAATTCATAGCTTTTAAAAGAAACCCTCTACCTTTCCCCAAAAACACAAAGGCAAAGATTTTTCTACTTGTACACTTCTCCAGAAGGTTGTCTTGGCACTTAGGACTTAAGAATAGTCTCATTTTGTCCCATTATAACTGTCCTTAAGAGTAACTCTCTCTCTCTCTCTCTCTCTCTCTCTCTCTCTCTCTCTCTCTCTCTCCCACTCCACTCCATCCCCCTTCTCTATCTCAGTGTGTGTGTGTTGTATGTGTGTGTGTGTGTGTGTGTGGTGTGTGTGTGTGTGTGTGTGTGTGTGTGTGAGAGAGAGAGAGAGAGAGAGAGAGAGAGAGAGAGAGAGAGAGAGAGAGAATGACTACAATCTTAAATGTCTAAGCTCGTCCGGGTTTTCTGGGTAATTTGATCTTTTTTTCTCTAGGGCACAGGGCAATAGTATTTACTGAGACTAATGTTACCAAGATGGTGAAAATTTGCCCTTGATATATAGGCTTTCTGATGCTAAAGAAATAAATGTAAATAGGAAACTAATCTTGGTTGCTTAGTTACTTGGAAAACATACACTGTAGTGCCCACCCCCTTCCCTTCCAAGTGTCCTTTCTCAGCAACCCTGCCTGCCACATGAAGTATATTCTAAATTTATAATCAAATTACAGGCATCTGGAGAGCTCAGCCACTGAAGTAAATTGTTTTCCATAAGTCATGCTTTCGAATTGCAAATACTGGAAAAGCACATGCTAAAACTGTAATTCTTAAATGATGGATCGGCTCTGGAAGCGTTTAATTCAGAGCAACGTACGACCCCAAACCCTAAACCCAGCAGGCTTGATTTGGTTGTCCTTTTGCAAAGCTTTAGGGGTTTGTTTTTGCTTTTCTTCCTTTTTGACTCAAATCTTCATTCATTTCATGAGAGTTGGAATGATCAAAACCTGACACGGAAGGGTTTTAAAAATGCTTAGGAGTTGACGTGACACATTAGTTCACTTCAAAAGATGAGTAGGCTCCGAAATGTTGGTATGAATTCAAGTCACCATATGTCCCCTTAATGACTGTTTGGAAATAACAAGGGACAGACCTCCCACAGACACTTCTCTGTATTCCTACGTGTCTTCAAAGCATAGACTTAGAACATGATTTGCTTTGAGCTGGAGAATGGGTAGGAATCAGGCCCCAAGTAGACTTATAAATGAATTTAACTGGTTCCTTGGATGAGTACCCAGAAAGACTTGTATTTAAATATATACAATGAATGGCGGCCTTTGCACCTTTTGTATTCAAAGGCATTATACTTTCAAAATTATAGAACATGGAGAGAAGGGAGTCGTAAGCAACTACCAGAAGCAGGGATCGGCAATGCAAAAGCTGTGTTGGCAACACAGAATCCAGACTCTGGAGAGAGCAGACTGGAGTTCAAGTTTGGCAAATTTTCCTTTAGATTTTAGCATTTTGCTCTTGGTTCTTAAAAAATAGATATGAAAAGGGTGCTTTTTTTCATGCAAAAAAAAATCACTATGTAAATAGGTACGTTATTATTACTTGAATTGTGCAATAGAAAAGTCAGGGGCATCTGCTTTTAAAATAAACTACAAAGCATTTTTTGGAGCTGAGCGTGGTAGCCTACTCCTGTAGTCCTAGCATTTAGGAGGCCAGGAAAGAAGCACTGTGAGTTCAAGGCCAGCCTGGGCTACATAGTAAGTAAGACACTGTCTCAAAAAACAAAACCAGACAGAAATCAAAACAACACGTCAAAAGGCACATTTTCTTGGGGATAATATCAGTGAAAAGGTAGAATTGGCTTATGCTGGGTCACAGTGGCTTGTGAGAGGAACTATGTGTGCTGTTGGCATCATGGTGGTACCTAGAGACTAGACGTGAGTGGTGGTGGTGGTGTGGGATGGTACCCATACTGTGGAAAATGGAACGCACTACAATTAGTTTCTTTCCCTCCCCTTCTCTCTCCAAGAACCAGTTGTTTATACACATCTGGATCACTTATTCCGTACGCTGGGATGGTGAACACATATTGTTGTATTGTTGGCTCATCATTCTGTTTGCTGGGGTCTTGTTCCAACAGTCTCTTCTGTGTAGTAACTGCACACTGAAGGTGAGAAGGTTAATACCACACCTGCTACATTCACAAATACATCTGGGCAGTGACTGGTGTCACTGGATGGGCTTTCCTGTTCTATGTGGTATCATCAGTAAGGGCTAGCCTGAACTGCAGGATCTGAGGTGACTTACTCCTGGGACCAGGAGCAGCTTCTAGCTTTTGACTGGGAGCTCAGCCAGAGCTGTCTGTTAGGAACACCTGTGGCTCCTTCCAACTGGGCCTGTCATGTGACTTGGGATTCACACAGTGTTAAAAAGAGGAGTTTCCAAGTGGGAGTATCGCAAATGAGAATAACGAAGCCGCTGATCTCTTAAGGTCTGCTCCTGGGAACGGCATGGTGTTATTTCTATCCCAGTCTGTTGATTAATTCACTGGCGAAGAATCTGCTGTGGTGTTAAAGGCAATTGCAGGTACGTTGATGCTTATTGGGTAATAGATGACAATATTGCCGACAATTTATTCTTTCCACGTCTCTAACCAGAGAGTTTATTGTTTTACATTTTTCTTTGTTTGTGAGACAGTGTCTCCTGTTATCAAAGATAATGTCAAGCTCACAGTGTAGCAGAGGATGCCCTTGAACTCCTGATCCCTCTACCTCCACCTCCCAAGTGCTGGGATCACAGTGTGAACTACCACCTTCTGATTTTTGTTACGTAGTTTGTCGTGAAAGGAACTTAAAGGAACTGTCTGAATATATCAAACTACTGAAACTCCCTGGAAATGGAGTAAAACAGATGAATGCATCGCATTTAAAACACAGTGGATGTTTAAAGAAGTATATCATGTGTTTAGGAGAATGAAAGGAAGCAAATTCTTAACCAATTGGGAACTGTTGGAGTGTCAAGGTGGTTCAAGTTTGCAAGGCCACAATAGACAGTCTCTCTTCCTTTTTGTAGCAGGGGTCCAGGTGGGGAGCCAGGGACAGCAGTTGTACAGGGGTCTGCTGAGTTTGTTCTCGGACTAGAACAAAGACTCAAACGGCAGGAAAGACCAGAGACCAAGTCACAAAGATAGCTTCCTGCAGTCAGGATGGAGAAGCCCAAGGCTTGCCTTCCCAAAACAGATGCCAGCTTGGATATTTTATAGGACCCCTGGGCCCTCCCATTTCCTGTATTGGGCCTCTCGGGATACCCACTCCTGGGTCTTCCTGCTGTTTCTTCCTGGAGTCTCTGGAAATAAGAAGCAGCCCTCTCAGGGAGCCTGATCTTGTTTTCCCTGTTGCCCACAATCCACTAACTATGCTTCTTTGAGATTGATGCCAGCCTGCCTTTGCCTCCTGAGTGCTGAGATTAGAGGTGTGCATGCCATGTCTGGTACCAGTCTGACACATCCTTTGGTATAGAAAATGAAGGACAGCCGTGTTAGGTATGGACCTGGAAGTCTACAGCAGTGGTTCTCACCCTTCCTAATGCTGCGACCCTTTATTACAGTTCCTCATGTGTGGTGACCCCAACCATAAAATTATTTCATTGCTACTTCATAACTATAATTTTGCTACTGTTATGAATCATAATCTCAAAATCTGATATGATACTCCTGTGAAAGGGTCTCTTGACCCCCCCCCCCCAAGTAGTCATGACCCACAGCTTGAGAACTGCTGGTCTAGAGAGACTCTGAGATCAGTAAACATCAAAGTAAAAGCACAGAGTATGAGATGTGTGATGGTTAGGATGCTCCCAGCTGCGAGACACAGGAATGTAGGACAGAGATGTTTGTCCTCTCGTGTGATAGGAACTTGTGAGTTTGGGGGTGGCAGAGAGTCTCCACACAACGGTCAGATCATGTCAAGGGTTGTGGCTCTGTTCTGCTTTGTCCCAGATCATTCCCTCTACAGTGAGTGGCAGAACCTAGTGTTGGCCAGACTGAATATGGATTCCTCCCATGGCCAAGCCAAAAGGCAGAGCGGACGATGGGAAGAGAGAATGATTGGTGTCTGTGTTTATTTGGCATCTCTTTCTCTCTCTCTCTCTCCCTCTCCCTCTCCCCCTCTCCCTCTCCCTCTCCCTCCTCTCTCTCCCCGTTAGTTTGGGAAGGAAAACCTTTCCCAGGTATCATTATCACTTACTGAAAAATTTCTTCTTACTGCTCGTTCATCAGCCTTGGGTCTTAATGCTTGCCACTCTGTCGTTCACTAGGAAAGGGGAAACCAGGGTCCCACTCACCCAAACCCCAAGAAGCTCTGCAGAAAGCTGTCTATCTTGAATGTGTGATTGATTGTCTGATGTCTCTAAATGGACAAGGAAGAAGGGGGATTGACAGCATGTGCCGGGCTCATACTTAAATGTCGGTCTCAGCCTATGGGTTCACCTGTAGCAGGAATCCTAATTGGTCTTATTAATAAAAACCCAGAGTCAGAAATCAGGATTAATGCTGAAAGATCAGAGAAGTAGAAAAAGTCACAGCTACCACCTCTTATCTTGCCAACTCCTCAGCCTGAAAGAGACCCAACTCTTCTCTCCTCCTGCCTTATATTCCTTCCTCTGCCCAGCCATATCACTTCCTGTCTCCACTTACCTAGTACTGGGATTAAAGGTGTGTGCCACCACTGCCTGGCTCTGTTTCTCTTTTAGACTGGATCAGTCTTGTGTAGCCCAGGTTGGCCTTGAACTCACAGAGATCGCCAGCCTCTGCCTTCCAAGCACTGGGGTTAAAGGTGTGAGCCACCACTGCCTGGCCTCAATGGCTAACCAGTGGCTCGTACTGCACTCTGAGGTTCAGGCAAGCTTTATTTGTTAGAGCACAAATGAAATATCACCACATGCACTCATCTGGCAGAGCCTTTTCAAGAACTAGTAGTCATTTCACTGTGTAGATTCAAGGGGCATGTGTGGGGATCTCCACAAATGAACTGACTTCAGGACCATCTTGGTAGAGAACCAAAGACGTACCAGAAGCAATCCAGGTCTATTAAACACTTGCTCTGGGCTGGCCTAGAGCATGATGCTCTTGTCTCTTCTCTCCTTGTTAACAGTAAAAAGGGTATGTGCTGGATGTAGTTTAGGAATGGAAATCAGAGAGAAAACCATTAAGAATTCATGGAGATACATTCCTAAGTGGGATGTCTACATAAAGGCCCCCCATCCAAGGCTTAGGGCTATCACAGAAGATGGGGTGGACTGAATGTAAGAACCAGGAAGTGGTGGAATAATTCTGTGGAAACACTGTCCTTTAGACAGGCCGTGGTTGTTGCACTGTGGCACTTTGAATTCACAGCAGCTGTGGTTACCTGCACAAAACCTACACAAAATAAGGAATTTGGTATTCTGTCAGGAGGCCCTACCCACTCCCCAAGAACCTATTGGCAATTAATGGCTGCTAAAGGAGAAAGAACTATTTCTCTTCAATGATACGTAACTCCTATAAATAACCTTAATTAAACTCAGTGGAATAAATAATGAATAATAAATAAATAAACAAACAAATAAACAAATAAATAAGTTGGAGAGGGACTTGGGAAAGGAAGAATCCAGAAGGAATGTGAATGGGATAAGAGAGGGTATGCCAGCAGAATATGGCCCAAACAAATTATATATGTGTATTAAATTACCAAAGAATAAGTAAAAAAAAAAAAAAAAAAAACTAGAAAAAAAAATAACAATCAACCCCCGACAACAGTGTTAGTAGATACAGAAATGAAAGCTCGTGTCTCTTTAAGTTCGAGGGTGATGAGGCTCCACATATATTAATGAGCAGCTATTTTATGAGTCCCTCTTCCTGCTTACCCCCCAACATTCTCATCTTCTCAGCCCTTTCCCACACAGCCGGCACCATGCTCGGGTGGACAGGAATGAGTAACAAGAGCTAGAGGGCTCTTAACTTTATAATCAACCCCAATCCACCCTTGGAAAGTTTTGTGCTGAGGGAATGAGAGAAACAAAACAAACAAACAAATACAATTAAAAAAAAAACAAAACAGTCATCGCAAAACACCGGCGACAGCACATTGTGGTCTTTTATCTCTCGTCACCCACCTCATCCATCTGACCGCTTTAGGGTCGACTGCTAATTGGATGTGTCGGCAACAGGGTGCATACCTTGAATACTCCGATTAAAACCCAAATTGGTTTTGAGAGTCAGAATCATTTTGATATTGGATATTTTCACGGTTAATGGCATCGAAAGACCTCACTGTATAAATGCTTTGACCTCAGACGTTTGGTGAGCTGCAGACAGATATTACCTGGGTGTCCTTATTACTTCTGGCTGTCTGACGGAGAAAGCAGATGATTGACCTCTGCGATGGAGGCCATTTCAGCAAGAAAACAGTCATTAGACTCTTGGTGTTTTCCTGAGTAGCCCAAGTTTACCAGAGATGAGGTTTTCTTCAGACTCTTCAGGAAGCCGCCAGCATGAGCCTCTCCCTTGGGGGAATATTTTCACTAAGGGCATATTTGGAGACGCTTTCTTATGGGACAAAGGCAGCCAGGGATCAGTTTTGGAAGGCTACTTTAAATCCAAAGATGGTTCTATCTAGAAACTCACAAACACACCACCCTCTGTTAAACAGAACGAAACCGGTTCACACCACTCCTGCACTGTCTCCTGCCATACCATGCTTCTTCTCTATCTGCACACAGATGGAAGCCACCCAGAGGGAACTGTTGAATTCAGGATTCAGGTCACTTCTTAAGTCCTTTGTTTTGTGTGTGTGTGTGTGTGTGTGTGTGTGTGTGTGTGTGTGTGTGTGTTCATGTGTACACATGTTTGAGGAGGCCAGAGGACAACTTCCAATGTCATTTTTCAGGAGTCATCCACCTTTTAAATTTTGAGGTCCACCTGGAACCTAGCTACTAGGCTAGGCTGATTGGCCAATGAAACCCCAGATAGCCACCTGTCTCTTCTTCACCTGCCCTGGGATTACAGGTGTGCCACCACACCCCAATTATTTTTTTCATGAAGGTTGTGAAGATCAAACTTGTGTTTTCATGCTGGCAAAGCAAGCATTGAACCGGCTTGTTTCCACAGCCCCCAGATGGCTGGATATTCATTTCATTTGACTGCATTATGACCTAGGCTCTGTAGCTTTTGTCCTAAAAACAATGGTCACAGGCTGCTCTTCAACCTGAGGCCTGTGGAAGTGCTATCATACCCAACACACACATTTATGTCTCCCCTACCTCCGCTCTGTGCGTGCATGTGTGTATGTGTGTGTGTGTGTGCACGCGCACGTGTATGTGTATGTATACGTCTGTGTGCACGTGTGTGTACGTGTGCGCACGCGTGCGTGTGTATGTGTGTGCGCTCGCGCGTGTGTGTGCACATTGTGTATGTGCGTTTATGTGTGTGTGCGCGTGTGTGCGCGCGCATGTGTGTGTACGTGTGTGTACATGTGTGCGTGTGTGTGTGTGTGCACGTGTGTGTGTGTGTGCATGGAAGGGAGAAAGCCTCAGTAAAAGGAATCAGGAACTTGGTGATAATAAGCCTGGAACCAAAGGGCTGGGAACAAGTCAAAACTACCCACCGGAGCCTTTACCCTCATTCTTCTGGCTACCAACAGACTTACAAGGGGCAAGCACGTCTCCGGGGAGATCTCGCAACCAAGAGGTTGAGCAACAGCACATTTGGAAGCCATCAGCTACAAGAAGGAACTGAGGTTCTACTTGGGCGATTGGCCAGCTTCTTTCTTCTGTTTACAAGTGGCAGCAGTGGAGTAGGAAAAAAAAAAACAAACACGTTTTCAGATCTAAAAAGTGACTCAACCCAAAACAGAATGCCTTGGCTGCTTGTGGTTCTTGAGTCCTGTGAACTGGTGCCTCTGTGTGGGGATGCATGTGTACAGGTGTGTGTGGTGGGGGAGGGTGCCGCTCTGCAGCTGGGCGTCTGGAGGGGAGTAGGGCCCAATTCATGCATAATTCAGGCAGTTCTGCATGTCCATGCATAATATCAGACATGCATGTCACAGAGGGAACAAATGGTCACTTTGAACCTCAGTCCTTCCGTGGAGCACAGAAGTGAAAGACCCCTTTGTCCTTCTGTGAACAGGGAGTCCGGAACCAGGTTTGCAGGTAGGACAGTGAGTGTGACCCCCCCCCCCGGGTCCTCCTGGGAGGCCCCTCTAACTAGTGTGGAAGGGAACCATGTTGAAGCCTGTGTGAACACAACATTGGCTTGATTTCTAACTCAATTCCACGGGAAGGATAAACCTGCTTAATTTCTCTTAGGATGTCGTGCACTGTGCTGTTGGAAAAATGTATCATAACCTTTTACATCTCATCTCTTTCTGTTCAGTCTTCCCCAGCCATCACCACCAAGAGGAAATGTATTTCCTGGGTTGGTGAGAGAGAGTTTAGTTCGCAAAATAGACCTTAACTCCACTTCCCTCTGATCTTCCAAAAAAGAAATTCTGTAACGACCTGGGCGTGTAAATGTAGCTTCTCTTTAAGCTAAACTTCCGCTGTCGAGGCTTTCACTGAATCATGGAGCGGTGTGGTAATGGCTTTGAGGGCAAGCTGAGGAAAAGTATACACTATACAGACATCCAGCCGAGACATCCTGAACATGGATGCTGACCCTCTGTGATGACACACACACTTCTCTCCTGCCCCTTTTCTGGAATAGTGCCTCTCTTTGTTGCTTTTATCCATAAGATGCCTGTGGCCGAGATGAGTCTGTTACATTGTAACTCTGATCCCTTGTGGGGTGATTGGTCCAGGACTGAATAATAAGGAACGGATTTATCCCCTACTCCTCCTTGGGACAAAGAAAGCCAGCCTTACTTCACAGAAACCGATAGAAAACTGAATCCTGATACTTCTGTAGACTTTCACTCCAAGATTTTGGTTTTGGTTTTGGTTTCTCCTTGAGACAGGGCTGTAGTCTTTCCTGGGTCCTGTGAACCGCCCCGGCACCTCCTCTGTAGCAAGCTATCTTCCCAATCTTCAGACTGTTTGAACCGAGTCTCTGTCACTTGCCAGGAAATGAATCCCAAGCCACACATGAACTGTCTTTCAAAATCCCTCTAATCTGATGTGGGTTTGCAACTCTCCCTGGACCCCCAGAGCCTTGACTCATGGAAGAGACAGCCAGGGGTGTGGAAGCCAGGACGGCTTTAACTTCCTGTTTTGTTATTTACTCACCTGTGGCCCCAGGTAAATCGTTTCACCTCCCCAGTGGCGTTGTGTCCTTTGCTTGCATTGTTTTAAGATCTAGACACCCCAATTGTGAAGTAGCAGGCATAAGAGGCACAATAGTGGCCTTTAGACTCTAAAAATAGCTGTTGCTACAACATGAAAAGTGCTCCTCGAAGTGGGAGAGAGAGTACAACAGAGTCAGGGTATCTGGGTCATTTCTTTCATCTTGTTTTTCTTCTTAACCCGCCCACTTTTTCTCTCCAGTGTCTGGAATCAAGCTCCGAGCCTTGCACATGCACATGCTAGATACGCAATCTCCCGCTGAGCTTCATCCCCCCCCCCCCCCCCCCCATGCCCTTTCCTCCTCTTTGAATTTCTTTGTCCCGTATCCCCGTTCGATTTAGTTTTCTTTTAGCAGTCCAAATATTCACTCATCTGTCTGATTACTAGGAAGCAGTTGCAGGGTAGCCGAGAACTCCTTTAGAAAGGATACTTGGGCATGTATGTCATTCAGGTCACAGCGCATGTGTGGATTTCAGAGGACAACGTTTAGAGGTCTGTTCTTCCCTTCTACCGGGACTCATGGGGCTCCAGCTCAGGAAATTTGACCCATGGAGCCATTCTGCCTGCCCCAGAGAACTTTTGAGTCCGCTGTCACGCCAGAATAATTTCCTCCATGGTTTCAAACCCACTCTTGTGAGGATCCAGGTTTTTCCCATGATCCTTTGTCTCGGGCTGAGAGCTCCAGGGACTGAGAGACAAAGGTGGGCACAAGTGTTGAACTGTGGGGTGCTCGTGGGAATCCAAGTTAGTGAGCAAGTGCCAAGAATAGGAGTGAAGAAAATGTGATGTTTGGCTCAACCTGTATCACTCACAAACCTCTCCAAACTGGAAGAACCTACCAGAGCTGTCCTGCAAGGGGGCAAGGCTGTCTAGTCCTCTTACCTCTGCTTCTGGGATTGAGCACTTCCTTTCTGCCAAAGGCAAGGTCTATAAGGAGACATAACTGGTAGCAGCCAGCAGCTTGCACCCTGAGCATCTGGAAGAACCAGGGTCCTGAGGGGAGTGTCTGATGTATGCACAGGGCATCCACCATTTAAAAAAAAAAACTATTTATGTATTTATTTATATATTTATTTATGTATGTATGTATGTATGTATGTATGTATGTATTTATTTATTTATTTATGACTTTTAAGCTTGTCATTAAATCCATCACTGTAATAACTGAACATGGAGCAAAGGCTCTTTACCCATTAGGGGATTCAATCCTACGACACATAACCATCATTCTGTACTCCATTTTAGAGCTGTTGATTTCTCTGATTTGGGAGAAACATTCCTGAGCCACAGTGGCAGAAAGTGATACTAAGACTGTCCTAATTATAGCCTGCTTCCTAGTGGCCAATGAGGTGCTAAATTCCATAATTTGCTGCTCAGGTTTTTGGTTGGTGCATCTCAGAGCCCTAGATAGGCTGATTCTGGGAACCATATCCACTAATCTCTGTAATCAAATAGGGCTCAGAGACAAAAGACCTGTTCTGTCAGCACAGGCTAGGAAAGACCTGATGTGCTAAAACTAGGAAGCATGAAACTTGGGGTCTTTATGGGCTGGGTTGAAAGTGTTTTTAAAAAAAGAGCATGAAAATAGAGGAGAACTGAAAATTTCGTCCTATCCTGTTTTCTCCAAAGGAAGATGGTAGCCTATCTGATCATTTTAGTCAAGCTGAAAAAGTTCTTCGAAGATTTTTCAGATCTAGGCCCCAAGCTGGAACCTGTACCGTCCTATAGTTTTGCTATGCGCCTGGGTCTTGTCAGATACCTGACTCTTCTCTCATAGACTGGGTTCCAGTGACACTGGAAGTCCTATATGTGTTTTCTTTTTAGATTAAAAACACTAATTTTTAATTATGTGGTGGGTATGCACACATGACCAGAGGCGCCCAAGGAAGCCAGTGTAATCAGATGCTTCCGGCACTGGAGCCACGGGAAGCTGAGCTGCCCATCAGGAAGCTGAGCTACCCAAGTCGGTGCTGGGAACTGAACCCAGCTCCTCTTCAAGAGCAGCAGATGTTCTGAACTGTTGAGCTGTCTCTCCAGTATTCACTACGGGTGGTTTCCAATCGTTGTTTTCCTATGGCTGCACACCAGGTCACGTGACTAAGTTCAGAGTTCGAGAAAATAGATATGCAGCTCTTTGATGTCATGCTTTAAGGATGTAGTGAGAGGAAAATTATATACTCAAGTTAATCATGATAATTTGTGTATCGTGGTAGATATTCATGCAAGCCACGGATTTTTTTTTCTCCTTTAGGGGAATTGATTTGCCTTGCAATTCCAACTGTATAGTTGCATTAAAGGATGCAAAATTTTTGTACTGCTAAGATGTGCCCTTCCCTTACCAGAGTTGACCAATGTTGGTGTGTGTGTATGTGTTTGTTTGTATGTGCATGTGTGTGGTGTGCAAACACTCTACTACTGAGCTGTACCCAGCACTGGAGCCAACATCTTAGAATTGTCCCTGTGAGTGAACTCCCCCAGATGTGTCTGGAGACTAAAGGTGATACTACAACTAGTCTTGGTCATCGCCACATGGAACTGTCATTAGGTGGGTAGGAGAGAGAGGTAAGAAGACAGAGGCCAGGTGATGTCTAAGTGCCTGTTTCTATTTCAAGTTCCTAAATCTTAAAAAAAAAAAAGACTTAAAGTTTGCAGTGTTTGACTACAAAGCCCTTGTTTCGAGTACCAAAAGACCCTTCTTATGAGTGTTCTTTTCTGCTACCACAAACTGTGTTCCTGCATCTGTAATTAAATTAAGATCACAACTCAAGATGTATGCAAATTACTTTTTCTTTTCTTTTCGCTTTGGTTTTTTGAGACAGAATTTCTCCATGTAGCTCTGGCTGTCCAGGAACTCACTCTGTAGACCAGGTTGGCCGCAAACTCATTGAGATCTGCCTGCCTCTGCCTCCTGAGTGCTGGGATTAAAGGCGTGTGCCACCACTGCCCAGTGTAAATTACTTTTTCATTCACTTAGTGTTTCTCCATCTTTAGATCTTCTGGCACTGTTAGGATTGTCTTACTTGATATGGACACTGTCACATGGATTTCACCAAGTCTGAGGTCTCACTATTCACAACGAGTCCAGTCTTTTGTGATCTCAGAAGCTAAGCAGGGTCCATCCAGCCTGAGTAGTATTTGGAAGGGAGACTCCACCAGTCCATACTAATATAAACAAATGGGTAAATACTTAAACAAAGAGGAAAGGACAGTCCTTACTTATGGTAGAATGCCAAACACTGCACAGAAAAGAAAGCATCAATGGATGCTCCCAAGTAGCTACAGAACCTAGATGAGCAAGGGCACATAGTTACAAAGTTTTCTTTCCACAAACGACAGTGCCATTACAAAGTAAAACACAGTAAGCCTATAGTAGGTAAGTCTGTAGAGGTTACTCCCTCCCCTCCCCCCAGACAGGGTTTCTCTGTAGCTTTGGAGCCTGTCCTGGACTAGCTCTGTAGCCCAGGCTGGCCTCCAGCTCACAGAGATCCACCTGCCTCTGCCTCCCGAGTGCTGGGATTACAGGCATGCGCCAGCACCGCCCCAGTTTGCAGAAGTTACTTTATTATTAGCAGCCTGGGGACAAGAAGCCATCCTGTACTTAATTCCTAAGAAAACCACAGCAGGAACACTATGTTGCATCCCTACCCCCTTTTGCTCAAAGAGCATATTGCAAGTATCTAGGAGGAAACTGCAGACCAAACTCAGGAAAAGGAAATCTGCAAACTAACTGGGAGTCTTCACAGACTTCAGTGTGGGCTGGGTATGATGGCCAGTGCCTGTAATCCCAGCCCTTGAGAAGAGGAGGCAAGAGGATCATGAGTTCAAGGGTAGCCTGGGCTACCACACCCTGTCTCAACAACAGCCCCAGCAACAACAAAACCACACAAATCAAGATCACCACACAAAGGAAAAAAGAATCTTTCCAGCTTGAAGGAAACTGAAAAGCCCAGAGAAGTAGACACAGTAATATGCCCTGGATAGGATTACTAACAAAATCAGAATATAACCAATGGATTACTGAGACATTAATATTACATTTCCTAATTTTGATGATTATAATTATAATTTTTATATGATTATTATAATTGTTATATGATTATTTTTAGTATTTCAAGATAATAGGACATTTTTTAAAAAATCTATTTTCAACCAGTCTAGAGAAAGAAAGAAAATACTTATCCAGGGACATAAATAGATTATAATGAAGGAAATGATATTAAAATATAAGAATTGGTTAATCTAAGTACAGGACAGATCTTTACAAAATTTTTGCAGTGTTTCTTTAATTTTATATCAAATAGAAACTTTAAAACAATAATCGCACTCTGCTCACTCTAGGGGAGATGACTGATGCTTATTCACATGTTGCAAAGAATAAAATGCAAACAGTAAAAGTAATCTATAGAGTTGCAGTGTTACATATGAAATTTTAAAATTCATTTTTAATTTGTCTGAAGATAATCAACATACTCACCACAAAAGAAGCTGTGCCCATTTCCCTGAGGTGGCTCACCCTCACCAAAGGCAATGGAGACAGGTAGGAGGGAAGCCCTTCGCAAATGCCTTGGAGTTCTAAGGCTTTAATGTACGAAAAGATCACAATGAGACTCTGCTAAGTAAATTCTGATGGAGCTGCTCCAGAGGTATACATCATTCTCTCTCTCCAGCTAGATGTCACAAAGCTGACCTAGAACTCACTCTGTGTCCAAGCCCAGCTTGGCTTCTGGGTGCCAGGACTGAGTTGTGTCTGTGATCATAACAAATGATGAGTGTCTCTAACATCCCTAGGACTCCCCTGCACTGGACCCCACATGGCAGACAGCAAAGTTAAAGGTTTTCTGACCTGCTTTGTAATGTTTCATTGGAATAACTGGTCATGTGCATCTGTTCAGATGCTGTCTGTACAAAGCTGACTAGTTGACACCGAGTCTGAAGACTCCACCGGGCTTTTTTTTTTTTTTTTTTTTTAACATGGAAGTCTGTGGCTCCCTGGTCTAGAGTAGTTACATGCACAGAATCTGGACTCAGAATGTCTGAGGTTGTATTCTAGCATGGCTGCACACCTTGTGTGCTCTCAGGAGCCTCTTTGGATCAGGTTCTTCTTAGTAGGGAGGGGATAATAACACTTTTCTAGGACTGTGAGATTACATGAAAATGACACAGGATCTGTTACACAAAACTCAGGGACCATGCTTAAAACCTTGCTTCATCCAGCAGGTCTTAGAAGGAGCCGGGGAATCCAGTTCTCAGGTTGTTCTAATCCATGTGGCCCCCAGAGCTACATTTTGAGGCAAACATATAGCAAACTCCCTTATTCATTAAACATTAAACATCCCCCCATTCTCTCTCATGCTTCCTCCCTAACACCACCCCTGTCATCCTCAGCAGGTAAGAGTGGGCCTCTAAACTCAGCACTTCTTCAACACCAGCTCATCCAAAGCCACTGGGATCAAACTTCATTTCACCTTGCACCCAGGATGCCAGTTACAGACTGTCGCTAATTCAGTAGCTGCTGGAAATGGACATCTTCCTTCATCTAGGCTCAGAGCTCAGAACTAGGTAATCGTTTGTCTCATCTGCAGAACTGCTCTTGCCCTTCTTGACTGCTTTTGGAAGGCATTCTGCAAATTCAGCCTAGCAATGACCAGAACTCATTTCTTAGCTGGGGTTTGACTGCCATTTGAGTAAAAGGGAATCAAGAGGACCTTCGAGGCCAGGTGAATGGTTCTTATTGATATTGTCTAAGGATTAGAAAACTGACTGCCATTGACCATCAAGCCAGAATGCAGACCAGATGACCTAAAACCGTTTATTATGGGTTTGGAGTATATAGACTTCTTCCTTGAAATAGTTTGCCTTTGAAATAGTAGAGCCAACATTTTTGAAAAATCATTACGATGTATATCCTACTTCAAAATGTGTGTTCACTAATGTAATAGGCTTCCTGAAGGTTTTCTCAATTACCCCCAACTCTGACCCTGGTTCCCACACAGACACACATCCAACTATGCTTTGAACCAGTTTGAATAGATTTTGCTATTTAAGAAGAAAGCTACAAAATGAGTATCGTGTCTTAAAACCATGGTTTAAAATTCTGAAGGTTTTTTTCTTTTAATTCTTAATGACATTTATTATCCCAGCAAGTACCTATTAAGTAGCTATTGAGCTAGGTGATAGGTAGCTTCTGTCTTGGTATTAGATATTAAGTAGGATTCTGGTTTAATTATTCTCTTGAGAAGTTTTTTAATTAGTGCATGAAATGATGGGTTTCATTACGATATCTTCATGCATATGTATCATTGAACCTTGTTCCTCTCCTCTCAGAATAGTTCCCCTTGTGCCTTCAGGTCAAAGGTCTAAATACATAAACAGTGTGTGTGTGTGTGTGTGTGTGTGTGTGTGTGTGTGTGTGTGTATTTAAATCTTGATTCTTCATATAAGATTTCCTAAGAATATTTTCTTATCTCTCAAGAATTCATTAGTGTCTAAATCCATCTTAGCCGGGCAGTGGTGGCACATGCCTTTAATCCCAGCACTCGGGAGGCAGAGGCAGGGGGATCTCTGTGAGTTTAGGCCAGTCTTGTCTACAGAGTGAGTTCCAGGACAGCTATGACTGTTATGCAGAGAAAGCCTGTCTCAAAAAAACAAAACAAAACAATAATAAATTAATGAATAAATAAAATGTTGCATATTGCGTCAATGGTTAGCTCAGTTGTGAATTCAACCAGACTTTGAGCCTTCCAGTCTCAGGATGCCGTTTGCCATCCCAAGAATTTGAGGGACTGATGAAGCCACTTCTGAAGACAGCTAGAATAGTAAAGCTCATGTATAAATGATTCAAAAGATGGATTTTAATATCTTCTTTTATGGTTCAGAGTCTGACCCCTGATGAAGACCATTCTGAATTTGAGCCCCCGCCCCCACCTTTATACAAAGCTTATCACACTGGGATTAACAAGAGACACTTCACAATTTTTGTTGTTATTGCTGTCCTTTCCTAATTCACATGAAGCCTCAGAGTCATAATGAGGACTTTGGAATAAACAAGACAGGTGGGAAATCACTGGAAAAATTTGTGCATAGGAGGGACATGGATCAGCATTAAGCTTTGTTTTCATTTTTGCTTTTTATTTTTTAGAGTCACCAGAGGAGAACATGACGAATTTGCTTTGATGGGTGAGCTCATCAATGTGGTATCGGCTGATACCTCATCTGAGGAAGTACTGTAGAATGAAGGACTGCGTCTCTCTAAAGTTCCTACATTGAAGCCTCATCCTCAATGTGAAGACATTTGACAGTGGAAGCTCTGAGTGTTAACTAGATCACAAAGGCAAAAATGTATGGCATTAATGCTCTTCTAAAGAGGTCCAAGGGAGTCCCCTTGCTTCTTCTGCTGTGTGAAGTACCAACGAGATGGCAGCAACCATGGGCAGGAAATGGAACTTCTCCAGACACTGACTTTGTTGGTTCTTCTGTCTTGGATGTGGCAGCCTCTAGAACCAGGAGGTAATAGTTTGTGATGTTGACAAGCCTCCCTTCTCATCCATGGCATTCGGTTTTAGCAACCCTGGTGGACTCACTCGGGGAGGTGTTGAGGATTTAGAGAAAGCCACCCTGTGTGTATGAAGCTGTGTTTAGTGTGGTTGGGAAGGATAATGCTTTATTGATTGCAAAGGTCAACTTTACTTGTCAACTCAAAACAACCTATAATACCTGTAAAGAGTCTCAATGAGGGACAGTCTATACCAAATTTGCCTGTGGACATGTCTGGAGGTGGGGGTACTCTCTTCAGTTAATTGATGTGAAAAGATCCAGCCAGCTATGGGCGGCACCATCCCCTAGGCAAGAGATTCTGAACTGTATATGAATGGGGAAATGGAGCTGAGCACAAGCCTTCAAGCAGACAGGCCCGTGTGCACTTCTCTCTGCTTTGACTCTGGATGGGAGGTCATTAGTTGTTTGGCCTTCACTTCCCCACAATGGTGACTGTAACCTATAAACTGAAATACACCCAAAGTTGTACTTTGTCAAAGTATTTTTATCATGGCAACAAGGATGAAACCGGAGGGTTGATAGGGAGCAGCTCAACTGATGCACCTATGCAAGTTCCCTAATAATTTAAGCAGTTGTCTGGAAAATGTAACTGTTCCCAAGTGTCCTGATGAGGCCATAGAAACACCGAGAATGTGCTGGATCCACTGTATGTGGAAGTTCAGAGCAAAGCTGCTCCGTGCAGGGGTTTCTCTTTGAACATTGTGAGTCCAGAATTCAGATGTGAATCCAACAAGCTATAAACATGGAGGAAACCACCATCCCAGCTACACTGTTGTCCAGAGACAAGACCAGACAGCAACTTCAGGAGCAAAGCCAATGAAACCTTTCTGGTAATCTGTTGATGGTTCATTCTGCATGTGCTACCAAAGTGTGAGTTGTCACTGTTCTGGAAACAGATGACATCCCAAAGATGAGTAAGGAAGTAGGAAAAAGGGACTGGCTAAAGAAACTCACCCTGAACCTGGAGCCCAGAACTAGGGAAAGATGGCTCAGATCAGGGCAGAAAGAAACACAGTTTGGCTCAGTCAGATCAGAGCCATCTTTGCCCCTGGACAACCGACTTGTGAAACCAACCAATCACAGAGCAAGACAGTAGAACCCTGGGCCTCAAGTCAATCCCTGGTTGACTCCACCCTGAAGACATCCTGTGTAAACCACCCTGCCCAGTTAGTTTAAAAAAAAAAAAGGCTATTCTCTCCACCCTGGTAGAGACAGCTACTCTCCTGGACTCTCCTTCCCAAATCTTTCTCAGAAAAGTTTTGGGTGTGAAGATCTTCATTCCCTGGCATAGAGAAGATCCTTACTGAGACATCCCTCAGTGGACAAAACAAGGGAGAGCTGCAAGAGCAGGGCAAGGAGGAGCTGAACAGAAGATCTTTGCTGAGACATCCCTCAGTAGACTGAGCAAGAGAGAGCTGAAAGTAACACTTTTCTCCAGAGCTGGAGGAGATTGCTACATTTCTGCAGGGTTTCCCCTTTCGCAGAGTGAAGCAAAAGAAGCAACATCTTAGGCCAGAGAAGCAGAGCTCTGCTAGGAAGCCCTCTTAAGTGGGGGTTGCACAAAGCTCAGCTGTAGCCACTCTCTAGGAGAGGAGCAGGATTGCTATATCCTGAGGGGAGACCATCCCCCATCACACCATGTATACCCTGACTTTCCCGAACAGTCAAAATACCCTTCCCGGCTGAAGCAGTTCCAGGCCTGACTTTCCCGAGAAGTCAGAAAAATTTCCCTTCCAGGATTGGGCTGCTTCTTTGCAGTTCCAGCCATCAGAGCTGTGCTAAACAGCTCCAGGTGTCTGGGACACCTTCAGAGCAGGGCTGTTTTTCTGAGCACCTTGAGGTGTCCAGCATATCTTGCCCTCCAGGGCTGAACTGTCTCCTGTAGCAGGAATCTTAGAAAGTTCTTATTAATAAAATCAAACCTGAAGCCATTTATTGGGGTGAATGCTGGAAGATCAGAGACACAGAACAAGCCACAGCTTCCTCACCTCGACAGTTCCTCAGCTGGTCTTGTTTCCTTAGACTTCAAGCTTCTGAGTCCTCATTCAAATGAATCTCAGCTGAACTGTGTTGCTCAAAGCCTAAAAGCTTAACCAGCCAAATGCTTCTAGTTTCTGGTCCTCATGCCTTGTATACCTTTCTGTTTTCTACCATCACTCCCTGGGATTAAAGGTGTGTGTCACCATACCTGGCTGTTTCCAATGTGGTCTTGAACTCACAGAGATCCAGAGGGATTTCTGCCTCTGGAATACTAGGATTAAAGGTGTGAGTGCCACCACTTTCTAGCCTCTGTATCTAGCAGCTGTCTGTTCTCTGACCCCAGATAAATTTATTAGGGTGCACAATATTTTGGGGGAACACAATACTACAGTCTCCTGGCAGCTTTAGCCATCAGAGCTGTCCTAAGCAGCTCAAGGGTTGCCTGACTCCCCAGGTAGTCAGGACACCTTTCTCCAGAGTTGCAAAACTCAGGTTTTGGTGCCAAAATTCAGAACCAAACCCACAGAGTTGCAACAAATTTACTTACAAAGGACAAGGGAAGAAAAATCTAAACTACTGATGTTTTTGTAAATCCTGAGTCACTCAAGAGATTACCCAAATAGGAATAGACTGAGTCAAAGTTCCATGTCGAGAGTGAATATAGCCCCTAGGGTTCCATTTTCACAAGAATAACAGCAACACTAATCAAAGAACAAGAAAGGAAAATTGACCTAAATGTAACAACTTACTGGCTTTCAAAGTTAAAAAAAAAAAAAAAAAAAACCACAAAAACAAAAACAAAAAACTATCTTCTAAGAAAAACAGGGAGAGTTTACATAAGGAAAACCAAATTCTGTCCATCCAACTGACTCCAAGAAAAGACCAGAGTTGGCATTCTATTTTCACCCTTTTTCAAAATCTTTATTTAGTGCCCACCATGTGCCAAGCACTAATTGGACAGATCAGAGTGATGCATTGAGAAATAGGTCTTGGGGCCTCTGCTTTTGGAAGAACTAAGAAAGCCAGTCACTGAGTTCTAAAAACTTCCTGACTGCCCACAAAAGAATGCTATTATGTTGATATTTATATTTAACACTTTTTGTTTTCTTGTGAGACAGGCCTTGATATGGAACTCAGGTTAGAACATGCATCCTTATACCACAGCCTCCTGAGAACTGGGGATGGAGCTGTATGACATCACACCTAGCTTTTAGAACATCCAAAAGTGTTATAAATATCATCAAACACATGCACATAGTGGAAAACTATAATTCACAAAATATCAGTTACTTAAAAACTGAATACAATATGTTGTGTATTTCAAAATAACCAGAAGATTTTATGTTCTCACCATAAAGAAATAACATTTGAGAGGATGAACACACTGTTCAAATTTCATTAGTGTACATTGCATATGTGTATTGAGATATCACACAGGGGTCCACAAATAAGTGTAACTATTGTCTCAACTTTTTTTTCCCCTTGGGACAGCTTCTCATTATATAACCCCAGGTTGCCTGGAACTTGGGCCTTGAACTTGCTGTGATCTTTCTGCCTCTACCTCTTAAGTGCTGGCAGTAAGGGCATATGCCACCATGCCTAGCTTCAATGACTATTTCTCAATGAGAAGGATACCCGCCCCAAGAAATGGAAGTGTACCTAGGACTTGTGGATTCTCTGGAAAGAATCCCTCTGATATGATGCCTGTGGATATTTGCAATGTTGGGACTGTAAGAAAGCAAATTTCCTGTCATGGCCTCATCTTCTAATCTGTTTTCTTTTTCCTGTGGAATTAAAGAAAAGCCCCAGTGTGTAAGCAAGTATTTCTGGGACTAATGCAGAGTCAGTGTCGGTATTTGGAGTCTAGTTGCTCATGCAGGCACCCTTTTCACACACAGGCATCTGGTAGGTCATTCTGGAATGTCAGAATTCTGTTTCTTTCCTCTCGTGTTCCATTTCTGAGAACCCATGTATTTGATGTGCCGGTCCCATGCCACCCTGCGTACTTTCTCAGATGTATGTTACATGGAGCCATTTGTGTCTTCTCTTGGTTATTATCTTGTTTTAGTTACCAAGCTACTTACAGTAGTAGCTTATGTTTATTGAGGGTTGGATGTTTGCCTGATTCTGTAGGTGGATTTTCCCAATGCAATCCTCACACTAAACCTGTGAAGTAGCCATTGCCTCTGTTTTGCACATGAGATCATTGACACAAGGAATGATTGATTGACTTATCCAGTAACTCAAACCTATGGTAGCACTGCACTTTGAGCCCAGGCAGGCTGACTCTGGAGTCTAAATTCCTAAGCAGGATAACCCAATGCCTCCTGCACATGGAAGTTCTTGGCTACACACTTATTAAGTCACTGACAATCAATAAACCATTTGTCTACTCAGCTTCAAATAAATTATCTTCCCTCCTTCCCTTCCCTCCCTTACTCAGTTTGTTCCAATTCTGTTCCTCCCCTTTTCTCCCCGGTTTCTGCATGCTATGTAGCCCAGGCTGGACTCTGTCCTATCTGTGACCCAGATGGTGGTCATGCTTTTATGTTTTTGATATTGTTTCTCACTATGTAGTCTCACTATGTAGCCCACACTGACCAGAAACTTACTTTGTATTCTAGGCTTGTCTCAAAGTCGAAGCAATCCTCCTGCCTCAGCTTACCATGTGCTAGCTAGGATTACAGCTCATTTCACTGTGGTTAGCTCAGTCCTTGTTCATAACTCCAATATAACTCTTAACGGTGGGGTTGATTTCAAATATTCATGAATGAAGTTGTTGTTTTAAACTTATTTCTGGCACAGTCCTATAAAAGAGTGCCCAGTACAGAGAGGCAAGCAATGAAGACCCTCTTGTTATTGAAATCTTACTAAATATTGTAAGATTTGAATTCAGGAAATAACAAAAGAAAAAAAACCCAAAGAGCAGGCTGGTACTGTGGCTTACCACTTGCCACCAAGCCTGATGACCTGAACTCAACCCCTGGGACCCACACAGTAGAATAAGAGAACCAACTCCTTTAACATCCATATTCATGCTGTGGTCTATGGACTCTCCCCTCATCATCTCTCTCTCTCTCTCTCTCTCTCTCTCTCTCTCTCTCTCTCTGTGTGTGTGTGTGTGTGTGTGTGTGTGTGTGTGTGTGTATGTATGTGTCTTTCTGTCTCTCCCTCTCTCCCCCTCTCTCTGTCTCTCTCTCTGTCTCTCTGTCTCTGTCTCTCTCTCTCTCTCACGCACTGAATAATTATAATAAAATAAAATGTTTTAAAAATTAAAAAGAAAGATAAACATTATAATTTCCAGGCAACGAAGTTTCCTTACTTCACTAGGGAGCTGGTTGGTTTTGTAGCATTGATTTTCATTTCAATGATGTTTTCTAAGTTGAACCAGTTTTAGAAAAGATTCCTATTTCCTTTGCTTTGGTATTTTGAGACAGAGCTTTGCTGTGTAGACCAGGTTGACTTTGATCTCATGAGAACCCTGGTGCCTGTGCTTCCTACGCTGCAGATCCGTAAACGCCAGAGGACGGATGGTTATTCCAATTTTCATTTCTATCATTTTTTTTTTCTCATTTCATCTTCCGGTTGCCTGTGACGATTTCATGGCCTTTGCCGATTTCATGGCCTTTGCCACAAACCTCCACCTGTTTCATGTCACTAGTTTTGTGTCCAAAAAGTTCAGAGAAGCACAGACAAGTGTTTCCAAGACATATTTTTTTTTCTACTTCATTTTCAAATGTGTTTCTTACATTTATTAATTTTGCGTGTGTGGATGCTCCCTGCTACAGCGTGGGTGTAGAGATCACAGGGAAAGTTATGGGAATCAGATCTCTCCTTCCACCCTATGGGTCTTGGGGGTTGAACTCAGGCCATCAGCCTTGCCAGCAAGGACCTTTACCCACAAGGTCAACTTGCCGCCTTATTTATTTATTTTTTTTTAAATTGGCTTTCTTTCATCTGGATATGGTGCAACAGTTGATCTCAGTTGTCAACTTGATGAGATTTGGAATCACCTGGGAGATGAACCTCTGGGAATGTCTATGAGGAATTACCTTGGTTAGGTTAATGGAGGTAGAAAGTCCTGCCCACTGTGAGCGGCACCATTCCCTTGGTTAGAATCTTGGATTCCATAAAAAGATGAGAATGAACTGAGCACAGACATTTATCTTTCTGTTTCTTGACTATGCATATCATGTGACCAGCTTCCTGCCACCAGGGTTCCCCAACCATGATGAATGTACTTAGAATTATGAGCCCAAAGCAAACCCTTCCTCTTTGTCAGGGAATTTTATCACTGCAACAAAAATGTAGCTTACATACCTAATCGTTGCTATGGAGCCCAACCTGGACACAAATTTACAGAAACCCTACTGCCTCAGCCTCCCAAGTGCTAATATTATAGGAGTGTATTTATAGGAATTTGTCCCCAAACACTTATGTCTCATCATACAGCATTCTATGGTTGTAGTTATGTGGTAGGGCTGGGAATTGTAAAATCAGAGTTTGAAGAGACCTAAGCAAGTCTTTGATGACATTTGTAGGCATGAACCTGGATCATGGGGATGTTTTTATGTTTCCTTTTGTTTTCCTGCACTACTGGTCTTGATTCTATTGCTGAGCTCTATATAGCCCTTGTTCTCCTTTTCACTTTTTATTTGGAACAGGATCTCAGTAAGTTGCCAGGATAGGCCTTAAACTCATGAGCCTTCTCCTGCCTCAAGGCCTTCTGAGTAGATGGAGTTATAGGCCTGTGATAGCAGGCTTGGCTTTTCTTTCTTTCGAAAATAAGATGAGAGTTTCTTATAAGGACAAAGGAGGAAAAGGACGATCAGAAGACTGGGGAAGGATGAAAAGGATCTCAGCTGAAAACCCAGATGTGAACAGCGCTTTGGAAGAACTGTCATCGAGAGCAGGTCCTCTGGTAGGGAGAGCAGGAGTGTGGAGGAGGAGGTCTCCTTGAAGCACGGTTTCACACAGAAGGATAAACACCTTTCCACACCCAGCTCCACAGATGACTGATGTGTTTATTTAATTATTCTTTATCAATAAAAAAAAAACCAGAAGTCAGATATCGGGGTAAGAAAACCTGAAAGATCAGAGAAGCAGCCACCAGTGACTCCTACCTCTTCTGTCCCTCAATCCTCTCCCTGCCCCGCCTTACTACTTCCTGTCTCCTCTCTGTCTTTAGTCCTCCCAAACCTCTATTGTTAATTTTGGTTGGCGAGTGGCTATCTCATGCCCTCTGACTCAAAGCCTACTTTATTGTCAGAATGTGATCAAGTTATCACACAGCAGACACCTATTGGTTGGGGGGGGGGGACCATTTTTTTCTCTAAGTAGTTTCTGCCAGCTTTCCAGAATGCTGAAAAAGTCAAAGGTCAAATGATTTTCCCAGAGGGTGGATGTTAAAGAGTAGAGTTAGATTTGGGTTCAATTAGTGCTTTTTGAGGGTCAACCATCCCACCACTGGCTTAACTAATTATGTAGTAGCTTAACTCATTATAACTTTGCAATCGTCCCAAGGATGTGTATCAAATAAACCAAATGGGTAGAATAGGAAACACTGTCGTGAGGTTAAGGGGCTCATGTAGGATTAAAGAGATGGTCCTTAGGAGGTCTGGATCCAAACTGTCAACGTTCTCCCAGTCCATCGGTGTCTCCACATCACCTTGTGAAGGTGCGGCTCCTCCCCGCTCCCTGTCTGTCCTGTGATTCACTGGAAAAAGAAGCCACAGTGCATGGCCAGGGTGACGGGCACAGACAGGCTTCTGTCTGCCAAATGCCAGCAAGCAAGCTGAAGCTGGAAGGTCACTACCAACTTGGGAGTGACTTTGGCGTGGCTCCGGAGGATTAGGGAATGAGTTTTAATCTGCAGAGAGTTCAATTCCCAGCTGGGGGACAGTGTTCTCTTTTCACACAGCTAACTCGTGGTATTTAGAAGCAACACACACAGCGCTATGATGATTTTACATGGTTTGCTGCTGTCCATAAACCAAACACAGAGCTAGTTTGACAACCATTGCTCCCGTAAGAATATTTTTCCATCAAGAGTGAGCGCTGACCCAGGTGAAGCTGAAGCAAGGTGTGTTCTGAGAGGCGTTGAAATGTCCCCTCTAGTACAGTGGTAACAGTAATAATGGTAGTAACAATAGTTGTGGCACTTTAGTAACACACCCATGTGCAGTGCTCACCACATAAAGACCTGCACGTGTATTTGCTCAACTCTCACAACTCCGTGAGGCGTTACTGAGGTCAGCTAGCTGGACAGGCATATGGGAGGAAAGAGAAAGTGCAGGGGGGCCAGAGGCTGGTGCAGGCACAGAGATGTAGGACAGCAGGCGGTCATGTGACTGCTCACACAGTCAAGACTGGAGACCACCCCAAACCGGCTGTGACCAACATGACTAATTGTCCTCAGATGTATTATAATGGCATTTGTAGATCATTAGACTTACACAATCGTTTGTTTCAGTCATGCGTCCGACACTATGTCTCATCTAAAAATTCTATATAAAGACAAAATAAGGAAGCTGGGCATGGTGGTGCATGCCTTTAATCCCATCGCTCAAGAGGCAGGCAGATCACCATGAATTAGAGGCTATCCTGTCTTTATAGTGAGTTCCAGGCTAGCTAAGGCTACTTCATGAAATTCTGTCTGATAATAAACAGACAGGAAGGGGCAGTTATAATCTAGGAAAATGCCTATTTTTAGAATTACCACTGTTTTCTCATCTTGACTCACAAATAATCTTTGAGTCTATGCTAAACTACCATGTAGGCATGGTCTAGTGGCACAGCTCAATAGTCACAGCAATTTGTGTGTGTGGAGGGAGGGGGTGCAGATATAGAAGGACCAAGAGTTTAAGTGTATCTGAGCTGTAGAGTGAGTTTAAGGCCAGCCTGGGTAAATTACTGAGATTGTTTCCAAACAAAATGTGTGAAAAGGGATGGAGATGTTGTAGATCAGTGGTAGAATCCTGTCTGGCAAATGTGAGGTTCTGTGCTCACTCAATCCTCATTATAAAATTAACCAATCGATTGATCAATCAATAATAAAACCAGAAAGAAAAAGGGAGGGAGGGAGAGAGGGAGGGAGGGAGAAAAGGAGGGAGAAATAAAGGAAGGAAGGAAGGGAGGGAGGGAGGGAGGGAAGAAGGGAGGGAGGGAGGGAGGGAGGGAGGGAAGGAGGGAGGGAGGGAGGGAGGGAGGGAGGGAGGGAGGGAGGGAGGAAGTTAGCTTGTGAAAGGTGCTATTCCAAAATGTCCACAGTGTAACTCTCTTCTGGGAAGTCCATATAACCTTTGAATGTGTTCCTTTGCCCTGTAACGAACTTCTTGACAATGTCTTTCCTTGTTTCATTTATTAACCCTTTCTCTGATGGAGATAGGAACCTGGAAATCCCATATAGTGCTGTGAATCTGCTCTGTCAATCTTTGAGATCACTCCAGCTTTTTGCCACAAGCAAAAATACTGTTATTTTTATGTTTTTATTAGCATATATTAGTCACACATAAAATGGGTTTCATCGGTTGGGGATTTAGCTCAGTGGTAGAGTGCTTGCTTAGCAAGCACAAGGCCCTGGGTTTGGTCCTCAGCTCTGGCCAAAAATAAAAAATAAACTAAAAAAAAATAAAATAAAATAAAATGGGTTTCATCATTTTTCATACATGAATTAATGTGTTTTGATGTATTCAATCCCTATTACCTTCTCTTGCCCACCCCTCCCCCTTTCTTAAATCTCTTTCCATTTCTCAACCAGTCCTTCCTTTATTTTCACATCTTCTTATTGTTTTGGTGATTCAATGAGTTTCATTAGGGTTGCTTATAGGCACATAGGTGAGGAGTTATTTATAAGGATATGAGCACCTTACCAACAGCCATACCTGGCTGGTGACTGTACCCCTGAAGAAAATCTCTCCTTCCATCACTAACCACTAAGGGAGAGATGGGGCTTGTGAGCCCCTCTCTCCTCCATGGCGGAATAGAGCCAAGCCCAGTCTTGTGTAGTTCTTGGCTAAGTAATCACAACTGCTGTGTTTCAGGAGTATAAGGGGTCTGTCACAGCTGTAACACTACACCTCTTCCTCTGCCTCTGATATGTTTTCCCGCCTTCCTCTGTTATGCTGCCTAAAGTTTGCAGGGGTTGAAATATGAGTCCCCCATTTAGGGCCAAGCATTCAGCAGTTGCATATCGCCTTCACTTTGACTAGTTAGGACTCTCCGTAGTTATTATTACTCCTCTGCAAAATGCAGCATCTCTGGCCAAAGCTGACATCAGCACTAATCTATGGGAATAAACACGATTATTCAGAAGACAATTTGACAGGAAGATCAAGTCCATTCAACAAAACCACAGCAATAGCTAGGCCAGGGCTGTTGACTAGGTTTACCAGATGACAATTTCCTTCTATGATGAAGACCTAAAATCAAATGAGAAAGAGGTTGGTTATCTCACAATAGACTATTGCACCAGTGAGCATGTTTTGTCAGGCTGGTCAGTAGTGAACCATGTAAGCTGTCCAGCTGAGTAAGACTGTGGATGATAATACTCCTCCAGGAGCTGTGTATCAAAGAGCTCCCAGGACTGAGACCTAACCCTGGAGGCAGCTTCCAGCTCAGCACCAGCGTCAGCCCACAACCAGAGTGAAGCGACATCATTAGTTCCCCCATTGCATGGGCAGGAAGGTCACGGAGTAATTGTCTGAGTCACACGGCCCATGCAGGATTCCTGCTTGGGTAGTCTGGCCCTGGAATGTGTTATGAAAACACCACATGCTTGCCCTTGCATGGACAGAGGAAAAGAAACATGGGGTTTCTGGAAGAACATGGAGGTTCAGATCTTGACCCTTCTTTAGTTCCTGTTGGGTTTTAGAAAATGTTGCCTGTACATTTATTGGGTCGCCAGCTCTTCTTGTCCCTCCCCCCCTGTGCTAACTGTACTAGCTGCTCAAATTTATGATAAACATGGGGGATCAATGTCTGCTCACAACAGGAAGCTCACAGCAGAGACATTAATTAATGTTAATTAATTCTGACCCTAGTGAGCATTAGGAACAGAGGAGTGTTTCTAGTCTGGAGGGCTGGGTAGCTCTGCACCTCAATTCCTTCCTATTTTCAAACATCGAAGTTAAATTTTCTCTTCGATTTTTGGGTAAGTGGTGTGTGTGTGTGTGTGTGTGTGTGTGTGTGTGTGTTAATAGTGCAAGTGTGTTCATGCATGTGGAGGCTCAGCACTGGGTGTCTTCCTCGGCAGGTCTTCACATTATTTTTGTTTTCTGTTTGTGTGATGCTTGCCAATGTGCAGCCAAGAATGCTTTCCACCGATAGATTTTACAATCTCATGTGATCTTTTTTTAATTTTACGTATTCAAAAAGTAAAGTGAAACCCCACTTCTAAGATGGTTACACATTTAAAATCAGGCTGTAAGCAGGTCTGACAATTAGGAATGTTCCAGAAGGCGATGACAGTTATGTATCTGTATTTTAAGTTGTGTGTTTGTAATCTCCAGCCAACTTAATTGCTTTTTGTGTTTAATTTTCTTGAAGGTGATCACATTTTATTGTAGTGGCACTATTACCACAAATCGCTTCTTTAATGTGGAGTTCAGTCCTGTGTCTTCAGCAAGTGATAACCAGTGGTGTTCAGTTTCTTGGAAATTTAGATTTTTACATGGGTAGGTTGCTGTTCCAATCATAAAATAGATGAAACTCCTTGTTCGTTGTAGCAGAAGGGATATAGGTTTTCAACTTGTCGTCACCAACTACTACAGCGAGGCGTTCTGCTGTACTCAACCCCACTTACAGGTCCTGGGTTATGACTGAGCGCACAGCACAGGACAGGAAGAGTGAGAGACGTGAATCCTGACACTTGACTGTTTATTTCAACAAGCTTTGACTGTGAGTTCATGAGGAAGTGGGAGAGCTTTGCATAAGCCCATCTGCATTCTGTCCGAATCTACGGCTTATCAAAGACGTCTTTTTTTAGGTTTCTTTGGGGTTCTTTCCTGATTTTTAATTTATGCATATTCCAAATTCCAGATTCCTTGTGTATGTATAGGAGTGCTGTGTGTGGATGGGGTGCTATGTGTGTATAGGAGGTGCTGTGTATGGTGTATGGGCATATGTATGTGAGGGTGTGCTGTGTGTGTGTGTGTGTGTGATGTGTGGGCACACATGTGTGTGAGGGTGTGCATGCTTGTGTGCAGAGGTCAGAGGAAGGCATCAGCTGTCTGTCTCTACTGATCTCCACCTTCCTTTGGAGACAAGGTCTCTTACTGAACCTTGAACCTGTTTTGGCTGGGCTAGCTGGCTGGGGAGCTCATGAGATCTGCTGATCTCAGTCTCCTGTCACTAGGGTGACAGGCAGGTGAGGTCATGCCTAGCTTGCTGTTTATTTATTTATTCATTTATTCATTTATTTTATAGCTTTGCTTCTGGGAATTTGAATTCAGGTTCTCTTTCTCTTACACCATATGCTCTAGCCCACCGAGGTGTCTCCTCAACCCCTAATCCCAGAATCTAGGGTGTCCTTCCCTGAAGGGAAGTTTGATTTATCAAAGAAATTGATTTCCAGTGAACCCCCTGCCTCTCTCTCTTTTTATTCTAACTAAGCCACTAAATCCTTGGGTTAGAAGTGAGGAAAGGAGTGCTTAAACAGGCCCACAAGGACTCCCTCCCCGCAAAGATAATTCAGCAGGTCAGGTGGCTGCCACCAAACCTGAAGACTTGTTCTCGGTCCTCAGGAGAGGATGGACTCTGGGAAGTTGTCTCCTGACCTCCACGGTCGTGGTGTGTACCTACATACATGCACACACACACTCCAAGTTTGTCCTTCTATGGTGGATTTGCTCCTTCCTGGCCCATCTGATGTGGTGATGGCTGATTTAGGGGAAAGATGCCAAGCTGCTCTCAACCAACAGCAAGAACAGAGAAATGACATGTCTTCTTCTCTTGGAAGTGGCTGATTCTGTGGCTCAGCATCCATCATTTTGCTCTTCCTCAGCGCTGCTCCTCCCTTGCAGAGTGGCTTGTGAGTACCGTGTCTTTCCTGCTGCTGGGGCTTCCTGGAATCTCGGTGTGAGTTAATGAGAGTCTGAGTCACCTCCTAGCCATCAGATTCAGCAACACTGGGGAAGAGCAGAGGGCCACTACTGATGGCAGAGTCTGCATCCCTTCCTAGACATCATCCACAGGGTCTGTGCCCACAGTTGTCTGAAAGCAGAGGGCTCCACATTACTCAGTTTTGTGCTCGCTGGCCATTGATTACCCCCAAAGAACCTGCTTGCAGTCTACAGTGAGCATCCTGAAGGGCCAGGTAGCAGGAGAGGCAGCCACAGAGTCCAGAGCATCCGTTCTATTGAAATGGGAAATTAAACGCCTTTAGCAGAAAGCTGATGGTCATGCTTGCTATCATATGCCGAAGTGGGGCACATTGTAGTGTCGAAATAACGAAACTTCAAAGAGATTCTTACTTGGGGCCGACCCTTTGCATCTGTCTTTCTCTCTTCCTCCTCCAGTCTCCTAATTTCCCACCCCCCTGCTGCTTGGAGTATTTCAGTGGGAAAGTGGAGACAGAACTTCTCAGGACAGTGTTTTCCACGCACCGGGCCATGACCCATGAGAGGCTTATGAAAGCAATTATAATAAACAAAAAAGGAAAGATACATCAACCTACCCCATTTTGCAATATTATCTATCAGTTTTCCTTGAAGTGGCTATCAGCACAGGGTGGTGTGTGTGGTGTGTGTGTGTGTGTGTGTGTGTGTGTGTGTGTGTTTGTGTGTGAAATGTAGTCACCACTGTACTAACGCACACATTGAGTGTGTATGAAGCATTTAACCCGGTTCCTTATGGAGAGGAAATCATCTTGCTAGAACATGAGATCTTTGGCTGTGGTTCTTTGTTTCCATCCCTTTTGGCCACTTTAAGAAGATGGGAGGATGTGCAGAGATGACCGGCCACACTAGTGGAAGCCCATGAACTGTGGACTGGTGGCTGTGGAGCACCCATGGGACTGGACTAGGCCCTCTGGATACGGAAGACGGTTGTTTGGCTCCAACTGTTTGGGGAGCACCCAGGCAGGGGGATCGGGATCTGTCCCTGGTCTATGGGCAGGCTTCTGGAATCCGGTGCCTGTGGTGTGATGCCTTGCACAGCCTTGGTGCAGTGGGAAGGGGCTTGGACCTGCCTAGGCTCGGTGTACTGGGCTCTGCTGACTCCCCATGGGAGACCTCGATTTGGGGGATGTGAAGATGCAAGGTGGCTTGGGAAAGAGGGCTGGAGGTGGGAGGAGGAAGGAGGCGGGGTCTGTGGATAGTATGTGGAGTAAGTAGAAAATTTCTTAATAAAGAAAAATGAAAAAAAAAAAGAAGTCTAAAGTATGGAATTGTCTGGCTGGTGGATCCTGCTGCACACTTCCTCCTGCAGATATCCTGTGTGTCTGACTGGGTTTCAGCCTGTGTATATAATCCCCACCCTCAGCAGCCTGGCTTATGCTGGAATCATCTGTTTCTCTGACCTTTGCCTTTTATTGATTTGCTTTCTTTTTCCCTATTTTTAATGTCGCCTTTGAGATTAAAGTCATTTTTCTTCTGCAACAGTGAACAGTGACTTTGCTCTGAGGAAAAAGAAGTTTTGATAAGGAAGAAAGGATGGAGGGTGCGTTACGTGTTTTATGGTTTTGTTTTGCTTTGAATAAATCAGTGATATATTTTCAGTGATATACAAACACGATCTCTCTTATAAACAAAAGTTAGCTAATTTTTAACTTATTATGTAGCTACAACTATTCAAAGTTACTCTTATTTTTTATTTTTATTTAAAATTGTGTGGTTTTATTTGTTTGTTTGCTTTTTAATGGAGGATATAATGTCTCAGGCCTTTAATCCCTGTACTCAGGAGGCAGGGGCAGGCAGATCTCTGTGAATTCCAGTCCAGACTGGTCTACCACAGTGAGTTCTAGGACAGCCAAGGCTATATGGTGACACACTGTCTCAAACAGTACATTATTACATTTATTGACTTATTATGTGCACATGTGTCTATATGTGTGGGCTCATGTGTGCCTCAGTGCATAGATGGAGGTCAGCAGACCCCTCGGAGTGGTTCAGTTCCTTCCTTCCACCCTGTGGGTCTCGGGGATCAAACTCAGATTATTAGGCTCAGCACATAGTGCCCCCACCCACAGAGAGTCTCTCTAGCCCTCGAAGCACATTAGAGGTATTACTGTATCCAGTCCTCCGAGCAATTCTATGAGACGACTCAATATCATCATCACCCTCTGAAGCTGGAACTGGTAATCACATAGGCTGAACAATTTTCTTAACGCATCACAAGTTCTGGATCCAAGCTGGCAGAGATGTGGCTTAACTCCTCCAGCCCTGTGTGTGTAAGTGGGGCCCTTCACCGAGACTCCGAAGTCATGACACACTGCTACTTCCCTTACCGACGACGTATGTGCAGGTAACAGATGCCACTGCTCAGAGCTCCTCACACATGCTCTCATCCAATTCAGCAAATATTTACAGACCACCTACCGTGGGCTGAGGTCTAAATAAGAGGATGGGGATGGGCCGATTCGCTGAGTGAGATATAATAAAGTCTATAGTGTGAAATGAGGTGTGTAAAGACCAAAGTTCCCGGGCTCAGTTTCAATCAGGGTTGTCTGTGAACTCTGCAGGTGCTCAGGAAAGGGACAGAAGAGGAAACACTTTCTGAGCTCCCAAAACAGCAGCACTTTCAGAGTGTCACAGGAATGGAATTCGCTGCCAGCAGCTGGTCATGCCTAGACATCGTTCCCAAAGAGAACTAGGAACGCGATGGGATGTTACAGCCAGTTTGCTTAACTTTGTGAGGGCACTGACATGGGCGATACCTTAGCTAACTTTCCCGGGGAGCTTGGAGGGTAGCAGTGGTGGCGAAGACTGTGTCTTAGGAGGGAAGAAACCCCAGTGCAAGCAATCTCTGTCTCTCTGTGAATCTCTGTCTCTGTCACTCTTTATCTCTCTGTGCATCTCTGCCTGTCTGTGTCTCTGTCTCTCGATCTCCCTGTATGTCTGTGTCTCTGTCTCTTTCTGTCTATCTCTGTCTCTCTGTCTCTTCAGCCATATGTACCCCATACTAGCTTTAAACTTGCTATGATGTAGTGCAGGATGACCTTGAAATCCTCATCGTCCTGTCCTTACCTTCTGTGTGTTGGGATTACAGACACGAGCCACCACATTGTTGTGGTCCTGGGGATCAAACCCAGGGCTTCCAGCAAGCTCAGCAAGCACTGTATTGACTGAGCTACCTACTATCCCTCTGTTATCCTTCTTTTGTAGGAGAGAATACATATAGCCTCTTGTATACGGCTCTTTGTGCCTGACCATTCAGTATAGGCATAGAGACGTGACTCACCAACCTTTTCACTCCTGGAGAATCTATTTCCACAAGAAGGCTGTGGTGTTGCCAATGTGGTGTAAGGTGTGAGGAAAAACAGAAACTGTGCCCTTAAGTAGGACCCTACTCAGGTCAAGCAACACCTGCCACCTCTTTAGTAACTGGGCCTTTCAATAACCCACGCATTCATTTTTAATCTTTTAGTTATTGTTGTTGTTTGTTTGGTTTTTGTTTTGTTTTTGAGACAAGGTTTCTCTGTGTAGCCCTGGCTGTTCTGGAACTTGCTCTGGCTTTGAACTCACAGAGATCCACCTGCCTCTGCCTCCTGAGTGCAGTGCTGGGATTAAAGGTGTGCGCCACCACTGCCCAGCTTAATTTTTAATCTTTACAAAACACTTCAGCCATCTGAAGTATCTAGAGAATGGTGTCGTGATTACCTGTGTGCTCAGTTTCCATTTTTCCAAACAAAACATACAAATAGAGTGTAGACCCCAATGTAAACTTGTGTCTGATTCCATTTCTCTCCAGCAGGGAAGATTCTTTCTAAATTGTTGTTTGACATTCCCACCTAATCTCCTCAAATAATATTGCATTTGTTTTTATGTCTAGGTGTATATTTGGTGCGTTTTGCTAAAGAGTACATAAACTATATTATACTAACATCTTCTGACACTTGTGTTTTCCATGTAACATTCCGTTTGGGTGACTTATTTACCTTTGGATTTGAGTTTACTCAACCTTAAAATGAGTACAATAGACATATTGCATAAGGTTGCTCTGAAGATCTTAAGATATTCTGGGCACGTGGTTTTTTTGCATATCAACGATGCTTGAGAAAATATCAGTCCGTTTCTATCCCCAGTGCAACAGTGTGTAACCTCCAGCAACTGAAAGGAAGCCACCTCTTAGCTTGATCATTTCGACATCTGAATTATGTTTGCCTCCAAACACCCCCATTGCTATCAAGATGGCCCCATATAGGACAGGAGAGCTGGTAATAAGTGTTAGCATCTAACATTCCAGAGAGGACTCGCCTAAGGGCATTGCTTTACACAGTGAATCCCAATTCCTTCTTATTCAAATCGGGACTTGATTTCTGATTATAAAAAAAAGTAAGTCTCATGTACGAATATGTTTTTCTCCCCCGCAGAGAACACTGTGAATATTCTGCATTAATCAACTCAGATGAAGTTACCACAAGAGCATACAAAAATGGCCATGTGCTGTTTTTTCCAGCCTATTCTTCCCACACTCTTGTATGTAATTTCCTGCTTCTGCTATTTTGTGTTTAATTGCCTTCAGTAAAGCAAACATATTGTGGAACTGCTGTTTTTCTTCCAAATATTCAAATCGTGCGTTGTTTTCATTGAGAAGGTTTTCATTTGGCTGGAATCCCCACATATTTCAATCAATCATTCACACTCTAAAAATGTGGTATTTTAGAAGTCTTTGAATAATGAGCTCCAGTCTTAGTGTCTTCTAACACCCAGCCTCGTGTTGGCTGAAGGCTTGCCCACATAGTGTCAAAACACACGGCAATAAGCTTATCCCCATAAAAATGGCTGTCAATTTGTAAATGGAAAATGAAGAAAGAGTCAAATGGATTTTTGTTATATCTTGGTACAAGGCAAACAACTGATTTACTAATGAAATATTTTGCTTTTCTCTCTATTTACTTACTTCTTGGATAAATGTAGGCATGGTCATAGAGAACATAAATGTTTGCTTACAGTAAACACCATTGACAAAGAAATTTCCACAGTGTAGTAAAATGTGTTGAATTCCATCCTAGCAGTAAAGATTTCCCAGGAGGAACACAGTGAGTTCTCCAAAGGTTTATTATTTTCCAATTGAACTTGACTTCATCGTAAAAGGCAGTACCAAGACTCAATTAGAAATACAGTGGGTGGCAGATGTGCGTAAATCTGATTAATAACCTCTCTGAAAGTCCTGCTTCCACCAGCTGATTAAGGAAGATGAGGTTGGTCATCTAATAAACCGGAGCTGGTAGACCTCTAAATTATATGCACAGGCAGAGGAGCTGGAAGGTAATGCTGTGAGCAGCAGCAGCTTCTTCTCTTCCTGAAACAAGTTCGGAGCAAGGCAGATGCTGTGTAACTCAGGAAGCATCCGCAAAGAGTTAGCCTTCTACAGCTTTTAGCTTCTTATAAGTCTCTTTCCATTTGCCATTATGATAACTGTGTACAACTGCTGAGATGTTACAATGCCTGTCCTATTCGGACCAGACATTATTCTCTTATAAAAAATTAAATTTAGCTGGGCGGTGATGGCACACGCCTTTAATCCCAGCACTCAGGAGGCAGAGGCGGGTGGATCTCTGTGAGTTCAAAGCCAGCCTGGTCTACGGAGTAAGATCCAGGACAGGCACCAAAACTACACAGAGAAACCCTGTCTTGAAAAAACAAAACAAAACAGAATTAAATGTATTTATTTCATGTGTGTAGTGTTTTGCCTGTGTGTAACTCAGTATCTGATCCTCCAGGACTGGAGTTACAGACAGTGGTGAGCTGCCATGTGGGTGCTGGGAATTGAACTCGGGTCCTCTGGAAGAGCAGTCAGTGCTCTTGACTGCTAAGCTGTCTCTCCAGCCCGGGACATTATTCCTCAAAGGTGATAAGCACTAACTACAATCAGACAATACATTACAAAACATTTATTTGAACTAAATATGTTCAGGGAAACTTCAGTATGCATTGGTTAGCTTTCTTCAAAGACTTCAGGCAGCTGGTGGAGTGAAATTGATTCTCATAACTGAACAGCTGTCCCCATAACCTATGCCCTATACCCACAATCCTCAGTTGCCTTCGGGAAGCTCAGATGGAATTCACATATAAGTGGTATCTCAGACTTCAGGTCAGTGATTATGGGTGGATTCTTGGCACCAGCTACCACAAAGTCACCCTGGTTTTTTGAAAAGCTAGCATCTTGCCACATTTATGAGTACTTTTGGGAGTTGAAAACTGCCATTTGCATGGGTTGCATCTAGAGTGCTTTCCTGACCCAGTAGTGTGGGTGATATAAGTAGCTGTGGGTTAGTTAGCTCACTCTCACTGTGACAAATGCCTGTGAAACTCATCCAGTGAGGAGGAAGGAGGGCTCTGTCAGTATCCAGTTGGCATGTTGCATTGCATCCTGTGGTGAGATTTTCATGGTTGGTGTATGTGACAGGGGATGATACTCATATCATCATGCCCAAGTTGGGTGCAGGGGAGAGGCAGAGAGATAGAGAGAAACAGAGAGAGAGAAATGATGAGAGAGGACCTAGGTGTGGTGGTACATACTTATAATCCCAATACTTTGGAGACTGAGGCAGGAAAAGGTCAAGTTCAAGGACAACTTGGGATTTATAAAAAAATAAACAAACAAATGGGGAGAAAAGATGGCTCCGTGGTTAAGAATTGCTTGCTGCTCTTACAAAAGCCCTGAGTTCAGTTCCCAGTACCCACATTAGGTGGCTCACAGCTGTCAATGACTTTAGCTTGAGGGCATTTAGGCCTCATTGGCCTCTGTGAACATCTGCACTCTCATGGACATACCTCCCCCCACCCACATAATTAAATAGAATGAACCTTAAAAACATCAAAATAAACAACAACAACAACAACAACAACAAAATACTCACAAGACCAAAAATCTCACAGAGAGGGACAGAGTCCTAAAGTCCCCTGTGTGAACATGTTCTTGTTGTTGGTTGTTTACCCTTTATTCTTTGCGGGACCCACTTCTCAGCTCCCAAATAAATACACATGGAATGTTTTTATTACTTATAAATGTCTGGCTGTATCTTGGCTTGTTTCTTGCCAGTTTTCCTTAACTTAAATTATCCTGTCTAACTTTTGCCTCTGTGCTTTTACCTTTCTCTATTTCTGTATACCTTCCCTTTCCTTCTTATTCCACGTCTGGCTGGGTAGCTGGCCCCTTCTTTTCTTTCTCCTTGATCTCTCTTGTTCCTTCTATTTATTCTCTCTGCCTGCCAGCCCAGCCTATCCTTTCTCCTGCCCAGCCATTGGCAATGGCTCTTTATTAGAAAAATCAGGTGTTTTAGACAGACACAGTAACACAGTTTCATAGAGTTAAACTAATGTAACATAAAAGACTGCAACATATTTTTGCATCATTAAACAAATGTTCCATAGCATAAACAAATATAACTGACCAACTTCCTCCCACTAGGCATTACCTTTTTTTTTTTTTTTTTTGAGACAGGGTTTCTCTGTGTAGCTTTGCGCCTTTCCTGGATCTCACTCTGTAGACCAGGCTGGCCTCGAACTCACAAAGATCTGCCTGTCTCTGCCTCCCCAGTGCTTGGATTAAAGGTGTGCACCACCAACACCCGGCTTAGGCAGTACCTTTTAAGGATCTACCACTTCCTAACAGCACCATAGGCTAGGAACTAAGAATTAATTTAATTTTACTTTACAAGTGTACATGTGCATGCCTGGTACTCATGGAGGCCAGAAGAGGGAGTCAGATCCCCTGGGGCTAAAGTTACAGATGATTGTAAGTAGTTACATGGGTGCTGGGAATCAAACCCAGTCCACCGAGGTAACAGCCAGTGCCCTTAACCACTGAGAAATCTCTTTCTAGCCCAGTGACCAAAATTTTAACATGTGGGCTTTTGGGGGATAATTACCAAAACTATTTCACTGTATAAGCTGAAATGTGCAGTCATCTTTCTCATCAATAGAAAGGGGCTAGAGAGATGGCTCAGTAAACTGTGTAGCTGGAAGTTTTCTCAGGTCCCACCAGGCCCTTTGGTCACGCAGCCACTTATAAATAATCACTTAGAGGCTTAATATTATTTATAAACTGTATGGCCTATGGTAGGCCTCTTGCTAGCTAATATATATTATATTATGGGTTTGGGTTTTTTTTTTTTTTTTTTGCTTTTGTTTTGTTTTGTTTTGTTTTTGAGACAGGGTTTCTCTGTGTAGTTTTGGTGCCTGTTCTGGATCTCACTCTGTAGACCAGGCTGGCCTCAAACTCAGAGATCCGCCTGGCTCTGCCTCCCAAGTGCTGGGATCAAAGGTTTGCACCACCACCACCCTGTGCAGCTCTTATATGTTAAATTAACCCATAAGTATTAATCTATGTATTGCCACATGTTCCATGGCTTTACCTGTATCCCATTACATGTTGTTCCTAGGACAGTACTCCCTGGTGTCTTCCCCACTTGGCCTTTCTCTTTCCTGTCTCTCTCTTTGGATTTCCCACCTGCCTCTAAGCTGCCTTGCCATAGGCCACAGCAGCTTATTTATTAGCCAATGGGAACAACATGTACAGAAAGACATCCCCCAGCAAAAGTAATTACTGTGTAAGCACAGGGACTCACATGTGGATCACCAGCATCCACTTAAAGACATGGGTGTGGCTGGAATTGTGGAAGGGAGGCAGAACCAGTGTGCTCTCAGTTCGAGGAGAGACCTGGTCTCCAAAAAAAGTGGGGTTTGGAGAGATGGCTCAGCTCAGTAAGTTAAAAGCAGTTGTTTTTGCAAAGGATTCAGGTTCAAGTTTCAGCCTCCCCACAATGGTTCACAAGTGTCTCTAACTCTAGTTCCAGGGGATTGAATGTCTTCTTCTGTCAGCAGGCAACAAGCACACACGTGGTGCACAGACATGCTTCTGAGCACATCTCTCATGCTTATAAAATTACTAAAATAAATAAATAAAATTAAATAAATGGAGTAGAGAGAGATCAAGGAAGCCACCAGATGTATACTTCTAGCCCTCACAAGCATGAGCACATATGTATGTATGAACACAACACTCTCACACATAAAATAATCAGTGGAGAAAACTTCAACAGTTATGTGAACTTGAAAACTTTCTGTGTTAACACTAGCATTACTCTCAATGTTCCTGTTCACGTAACGTTAATATTACTGTGTGTTAGAATTGTATAAAATGTATGCAAAAACTACAGTAACATGGACCTTTATTTACTGTAGTGTGATTTAAAACGTCAGAGACACAGAACTAAAGTCTTCCTTCTTTATAAAAATAGTTATCAAGGGTAATTTGCACAGTACCTGTCTGATCCTCATCGTATAACCTCTGTGTTGTAGACAATGCCTCTCTCTGCCTGAGTTCACCATCACATGGCTCTTTGGACTGATGTCCAGCACTTACTCTTTGCATTCAATGTCTTGCAATATCCCTGAGATTCTCTTCTTTCTTTTTTCTTTAATTATTATTGTTACCTGTGTACGTACATATAGATCTACAAAAACAACCTTCAGGGGCCATTTAATGTTGCTCATACCTATATTTATATCTGTGTCCATGTCTGTCTGTCTCTGTGTTTGTGCACATGCACATATATGTATAGTTATATAGCTGACCACTTGGCATTAGATGATCAATTATGGGGCTCATCTCTGGGGAAGACCGATTCTCCCTTTCCCTCGGCGCTGCTGATCACACTTTGGATCTCCCCAGAGGCAACGGAGTCGACCTTCCCACAGGCAGCTGTTGATTCTACAGCTCCCCTCTCCCTGCGTTCGCAGAGCACGCACATTCACACTCATCACTTTCTACTGTTACACCATCATTGTTGTTGGCCAGTTCTTCCTTTCCTCACTTATCCATTTCTGTAGAAATCACGTGGCTTTGACTCTGGCAGACATGAATGAGTAACATGCTCAGTAGCCACTCCTTGGCCAACATCAAACATTGCTGATCAGAATGTACACCTGCTGTTTACACACCAGTTATTTGTGGACTGCAGAGCAGGTGATGAAGTTTGGACTTTATACAGTCATTCATACCTAATATACCACGGGAACTGAAATGTAAACCCTGCCGCCAAGGGGCTGGTGTTCCTTAACTAAGACATGATAACTGGAATTTGAGTGCATTAGAACCACACAAAACAAGGCCTGACTGTGTTTTGTGCCTTAAAACAACAGATAGATGAAAAGCACGGTGATCACTGTCAACCAGCAGAACCTGGAAACACTTCCTCTCTCCTTCAACAGCAATCCAGTCTCAGTTTTAAATAAAGTAACAAACAAACAAACAAATAAATAATGTGACCTCATTCTGTGATTTTCCAGTGTGAAAAACTAAAGAAAAATGTGACAAATCCAGTCACCCCGTCAAATGATTAGTATATATAGATATCAATCAAAGTCACAACAAACATGCCTTAGATTGACATGTAAATTCATTTTTTAGGACCACGTTTGAGCAACGCACTATTGCTCCTGATAAAATTGATCCTACAGGAGCTTATAAAACTACCTCTTATTCATCCAATCCTGCTTAACGTGGTATAGAAAATAGACAATGAATTAACTCATTGAATGCACAGAGACCAGTGTTCACATGCAGGAGTGGTACTGCTGTACAGAATCTGTGTATGGAGCTATAACCACACACACAGCTCTTCTATAATGCTTATTTGCAAATATATGTTTATTCCACCCAGGGCAATTTGAGGATAATGCAAATTTTCCCTTGCTTAAGTGTGATTTCCAATGAGGAAAAAACTAGATGGATGCAGAGAACTGTACCCAGATGAGCCATGCTGTAGATGAAGACAGAAAGAGCGACACTCCTCCCAAAGATCTACCTTCTCTGTCATTTCCCCATGTGCATCATGAACCACATTCTTCTACATCTAGAAAGACAATTGTCTGTGGAGTTACAGTTTTCTTGCCTTCTACTCACTAAAAGCCACAGTCTTTCTGATACCCATTCCTACAAGCAAACTTCAGGACTCTTTCAAGGCTAAAGGGCTGTGTTTATTATAGTATGTGTGTATTTATCAACCAAGGAAGCTGGAAAATCTTCGTTACTGGTTTTTATGCTCCCACATCTTCCTGTTATGTATTGTTAACAATGGTGCAGTCCAACTTCAGAAGGCAAGGCTTGTAGTTTTTATTTTGCAATTTTGTGTGCACGGTGTTTTTTTATGAAATGCCCACACTATCATCTATACATAGACTATAATTCAAAGAAATAATATGCTTGTAACTTTGTCTCTCTCAGGATAAAATTTACTACTACAAAGTTATTTAAAGTTTGAGTGGTAGAGTTCATTATGTAATGTTGCTTTGCAAAACTAAGTTTAGGCATGGGAATGCTTACTTGGTCCGACCTCTGGAGTAAGCCTGGCAGTCAAGGTTACCTGTCTGTCTTGTGAGAAAATTTGGAGTGCTTGAGGGGATTTTCAGCTTCTGAAGTCTCAGGTTCTATCTGTTTCACTTTGAATCTCCTACCCCAGTTTTCAAACTTGCTTCTCAGTCAGCTCGAGGGCTTGTCAGCACATACATTGATGAGTTTCTGCTTCATAAAGTCTAGAGAAAGACTTAACAAAGTGTATTTCCCGTAAGTTCCTAGGTGATGCCAGGGCCAACTTGTCTACCAGGCATAGTATCAACAACCCATTTCATTCTTAGTGGACTACACAGATAGTTTGATGTAGTTTCTTTTCAATTAATTTTCATACTTAATATGTTAATAATGGATGTACAGAATCTAGACAGTACAATATTTATCTTTAAATCAATTCAACCTAGAAACATTTCTAGTCTTTTTTTTTTTTTTTAGACAAAGAAAGGGAATATAAAGTCAAAAGTGACCCCAGTAGCTAAAAGTTTGTTGAGGCTTTGGCTGGTCCTGCAGAGAAGTCGACTGGGAACTACTCTCAGGGTTCTCATCTTTTGCTTGGAACTGTTTGGATTCTGTGCTGTTTGCCTCAGAAGAAACAACGTTTTCAGGCCTTTTTTCCCACGCAAAGGAAGTCAGTAATCAAATGCAAATTTGTGGGGATACATAGTAGGCAACTGACGGTCAGGAAGGCTTGTGTGATGTGTTCTCTCCTGTCTTAGTCTGATACGAGTTATGAGTTAAAATTTACATGAATTGTGCCCATACAGTTACAGAAGGAACAATGGAATAGGCTCAACCTGTCAGGTGTAGTTACAGATGCCTTTAATCCCAATGTTTTAGAAATTAAGGCAAGAAGATAGTTTGAACCTGGGAGCTCTGGATCAGGTTGGGCAACAAAGGAATCTCTTAAGTCAAATAAATAAATAAATAAATAAATAAATACATACATACATAAATATTTAAAAAGTTCTATCAGTGAAGAATTCAGACCATTAGACAAGGCTTCAATAACTCTATATTTTCATGGGCCCTAAGCTGTTCAAGAAAGGATTTTCCTGTTTAGCGTCATTTTTACCTCACAGTCACATGCTCAGTAGGTGTCACATGGAGCAGCAATATTGTTAAACAAGAAATACCTCCCCTCCCGCCCCCCCCATGGACCCGCTCTCACTTGTGTTGGTAGCCCAGGTTCCTCTGTGTAAAGTCACAGTTGTAGGAACTATAAAAACTTACCTGGCGAATGTGCGCATGGATGCCGTTCGACCCCCAGCAGTGGCCCTCTGTCCCCCACTTCATGCAGCACTGACTGAAAAAACAAACAGAGCTTCTCTGTTACATTGGTTCATTTTAGAACATGGAACAAGCAAAGGCAACAAGCGAAAGCAAACCAGAAGCCCACCCTAGAGACAGCAATTACATCAGGGTCTCATTTGAAGGTGTTGTTAAGGCCTGCACTATGGCTCAGGCAGGTGAAGGTGCTCACCTTCAAGGCTGACGCCCCAAGTTCAATCCCTGGGTCTGACATGATGGAGAGGGAGAAATGACTGCATCAAGTTGTCCTTTGAGTTGGGAGGTGGTGGCAGTGGCGGTGGATGCCTTTAATCCCAGCACTCACGAGGCAGATTCAGGTGGATCTCTGTGAGTTCAAGGCCAGCCTGGTCTATAGAGTGAGTTCCAGGACAGCCAGGGCTACACAGAGAAACCCTGTCTCGAAAAACAAAACAAAAAGTTGTCCTCTGACCTTCACACATATGCTGTGGCACAGGCTTCTGCAAGAGAATACACATACACACACACACACACACACACACACAGAGGCACATGAACATACACACACGAAAACACACATGAACACACACATGCCCATGAACATACACACATGCACACACATGTGTACACACACATACATATACACACAAATTAAAAAATTAGTAGTTGATTGTTTCACGTATAGTATTTTTAAATATTTTAAATTATTCATGTGTGTGAGCTCAGTTGTCCACAGAAGCCAGAAAAAGGCATCAGATCCCATGACGCTGCCATTACAGGTGGTTATGAGCCACTCAGTGTAGGCACTAGGGTACTAGAATCTAAATTTTTGTCCTTTGTATAATCAATGAGTATTCTCAACCACTGAGCCATCTCTCTAGTCCCTCATGGAATATTTTTTTAGAAGCACACATTTTTCTGGTATTTGCCATTTACTTAAAGCTTAACAATATCTTACAAACAAAATAGCCATGTGATTGGACTGAAATTTCACCCAGTACTTCACAGGAATAGTGTTTTGGTAGTTGGAGATTTATGTTGTTTCATATTTTTTTTGGTTATAATCATGTTTTGTTGACCATTTTTTTGTGCTTGTAGCTAAGTATTTCTTTCCTTGGTAGGTAGAAATGGAATCTTTAAGCTATAGAGATTGGTGTATTTACTGTCTGACTCATATTTACTACCTGAGTCCTGAAGCTCGGGAACTTCTCCAATCACAGGGAAAAGACGGTTCTGCAGAGTGGGGCCTTTTCCATGATCTGGTATACCACAACATCTAACAACAGTTAAGAGCAGGAACAGAACCCAGAAAAGGAAGTCTCAAGCTGAATTAAATAAATCCTTTGACTCTTGAGTTGCTTTTATCATAGAATTTTATCACTGCTACAGGAAAAACATTAAGACAAGGCCCATTCACCTCATGGGTGTGTGAAAAACAGTGAAGATACAGGAAGAGACCTGAGTCCTAATATCTCCTTCAGGAGCTTAACCCCAGTGACCAAACTAACTTCCTCCAGTGAAACCCATTTACTAAGGTTCACCACTTCCCAGTAGTGCCAAGGGATAAGAACCAAATTTTGACATATAAGCTTTATGGGGATGGGGAAATTTTCATATTCAAACTGTGGCAATCCTCAGTGATGATGAACAGTAGTAGCTTCCTAGAGCATTGTGTTTAAAAGGATCCTGACATCAGAACTAGAATAGGAAGAACAGAGGCAGCCATGTCTGTCCCTACAGATACTCCCAGTTCACTATACCTCTTATAAAGATCATTGTTGATTAATGCCTTACTGCTAGGCACTGAGGCAATACCCTATTAATTGACTGACAGGTTTGGAGAAAATTCATGTCATGACCCTAATTATACTGATAGAAATCCACTCAGGTAAGGCATTCTAGTTCATTAAAAGTAAATGACAATATTTTATATCTATGTTTATGGCACACACACAAACATATATTTTAAAGGAAGAAGCAAAAGTATCTAGCATCTAATATAATATATTTCAGTTTTATGGCATGAATATTGAACATGAACTAGCAAAGGACACTACCTCACTTAGGGTTTCTACTGCTATAAAGAAACGCCATAACCATGGCAAGTCTTATAAAGGAAAACATTTAATTGGATCTGGCTTACAGTTCAGAGGTTTAGTCTATTATCCTCATGGAGGGAAGCATGATGGCGTGCAGGCAGATGTGGTTTAGGAGAAGTAGCTGAGAGCTCTATTTCCTGCAAGCAACAGGAAGGGAGAGTGACACAGGGTCTGGCTTGAGCATTTGAGACCTCAAAGCCCACCCCCAGTGAAGTGACACACTTCCTCCAACAAAGCCACACTCACTGCAACAGGGCCCCACCTCTGTAGCAGAATCTTAAAGGTTCTTATTAAAAAAATCAAACCTGGAGCCAGGTATTGGAGTGACCGCTGGGAGATCAGAGAAGCAGAACATCCTCATCTTGCCATTTCCTCAGCTGATCCTGTTTCCTCAGTCTGGAAGCCTCTGAGTCCTCATCCAGAGTGACCTCAGCTGAACTGTGCTGCTCAAAGCCTAAAAGCTTAACCAGCCAAATGCTTAACCAGCCAAATGCTTCTAGTTCCTGGTTTTCACACCTTATATACCTTTCTGCTTTCTGATGTCACTTCCTGGGATTAAAGGCTCGCTTTCTGGTATTAAAGGCGTGAGTCACCCTGCTTGGCTGTATCCTTGAACAGATGGATTTCTGCCTCTGGAATGCTAGGATTAAAGGCCTATCCTCTATGTTTAATATTGTGGTTGTTCTGCCTCTGATCCCAGATAAGTTTATTAGGGTGCACAATATTTTGGGGAACACAATACCACCACACACCTGCTAATAGTGCCACTCCCTAGGGGGCCAATGGGGCCAGTTTCATTCAAAAACCACCAAAGACACACAAAGGAGAAAGGGGAACAGAAGGAGGACAGGAGGAAGGGAGGGAGGAAGACCACACAGTGAGGAAGGTGCCGGGAGACCATAGACAGCAGGGGAAATACAAAGGCAGATGGGGTATAAGCTGGGAAATGGGGGAAAGGGAATGTCAGGATGGAGCTGGTCAATGTTTCTTAAAAGGACTGCTCTAACGAAGGTGAGTAAAAAGTCTATGCAGACAGAAGGAAGTGCCTCACTCACCTTATCCAGGTCACTCCACAGGGAGCTCTGAGCGGCTGTGTCCTTGGGAGCCCAGAGGGCTTCTTTTGAATATGCAATTACATGTTGAATGGGGACTATACAAGTCCTATCAGCCAAGTTCTTCTAACAACTTGCTTTGGGGCACCCTTAGCTTCTATTAAGGCCGCTAGTTTGTTTAAGGGCGATGGATCACGGCAGTGACATCTCAATCACAGTCTCATATGTAAATTATCTAGCTTGGAGGAAGGCCCTGTCCCTGTGCATCTGCGGTCTGCGGTCAGGGGCTGTCGGGATAGGCAGGAAGGCTGAGTGCAACCTGTGAGTGGCTGTCATTGTTAGAGCCATCATTTAAAACAGAGCTGACGTTTCACCCAGGGCACTGAGATTAGCTCCGACGCTGGGAGCAACCCTGCAATGTCAGTGTCCAAATTTCACGGAAAGTTGTTTCATTTCATAGCATGCATCAGATATTTCTCTACTCTCGTTTTCTGATTCTTTGGGAGGGGAACCCAAGTAGGTTAAAAAATTTAAGAAGTCTGCATGCTTACTTAGGGTTCAAATAGTGATTGGTAATCAATAACAACATGGAATACCTTCTCAAAGGGAAAGATTTTGCCCTCCCTTGGAGTAGCTTCAGCTGGTCAATATTGTATTTATCCTTTCTGTCCTGGGGTGGGAATGGGGGGGTCCATGGGACTTAGGAAGTAAATGGGCTTCTGGTCTGGAAAAGCTAAAACTCACAAGAGTCCCAGCCCTAGGATATAAAAACAAAAACCAATCATTGAGGGAGGAGACTGACCAGCCAAGTTGCGAGGAACAGCTGAGCAGCACAGAAGAATCTCTGACTGGTCGAGCTTCCTGTCTGTCAGTCATGCTGAACTCTCTGACTGGTCGAGCCTCCCGTCTGTCGGTCAGTCATGTTGAGCTCAAGCCTGGCTGTTTTTGCGAGTTGTCACGCATGTGGGGGTGGGCTCTTCAGTGTTGCAAGGTTTCCTTGCTTCTGTAAGTAGCCGCTTGCCCATGTTCCTGTCAGTAAAAACAATAAACGCTTTGGTTAACAAAAACTTCGCAATACAATGATTGCTTGGGTCTGTCCTCTGTTCTCTCTCTGGAATTGTTTCCTGATCAGGTAACAGACATTTGTGTCGGGTCCCCCAGAAAATATGTCACACAATGAGTAAGAACATGAGGCGAATTTCTCCCCAAAGCCTTTGCCTCTTCTAATGGCTCTACCTGGAAGGCTCTTTTCCCAGGTCTCTTCATGGCTTGCCCAGGTACCTGTGCCTCCTTCGGGAGTTCCCTCCAGCTGTCTAGCACTGTGCCGTCCACCCATAGTCTCTGCTCTCCAGCACATCTCACCTCCTGACTCTACGCACGGACTCACTTATTATCTGCCTCCTCCCAGTGAATTACAAGCTCCTAGGAATGGAGACATCGTATCTGTTCTATTGCCCCTGAACATCAAAGCCAAGAACCACCAACTAGCAGGTACTCAAAAAATATGGGTGGGATATAGGCATTCACAACTGCTGTCTCGAAACATTGGACCGTGTTATATGCACACTTTTATAGCCATGAAAGGATCACCCATGCAGAGACATGTCATAGACATCTCACCATTTGACACTGAAAGACATGTTACAGTTATTTGTTTTATTTTGATTTTGTTTCTGGAGACGGGATCTCATTATGTAGCCCTTGCTGCCCTTCCACTCATGATCTTCCTGCCTCAACTTCCCAAGTGCTAGGATTACAGGAATATGCCACCACACCCACACACTATTTCTCATCCCTTAAAAACATTTTCTTTGAATGTGTGTGTGTGTGTGTGTGTGCGCGCGCGCGCGTGCGCGCGCGCGCACATGCACATGCATATACTTGCCTTGGTGCTGCAAGTGTGAGATAAGAGGGCACCTCTGAGAGTCAGTTCTGGGCTGCTATTCTGTTGATGCAGGATCTTTCATATAGTTTCTGTGGCTGCAGTGCACTCCAGGCGAGCTGACCCACAAGCTTCTGGCCAATTCTCATCTTTCTTTAAGAGTACGGGGATTAAGCTACACACTACCAGCACCTGGGTGCAGGGGATGAACTCAGGTCATCTTGCTTTTGCAACAAACCCTTTTTACCCACAGACTCATCTCCTCAGACCCTCCCTCATTCTTTTTAATGGATACATAATTTCCCACATGAAACAGGTATTGTAAACTATCCTTCCTCTGACAAGACACATGATTTTGCACCAGTTTTTATGTAGAAATTAATGCTTCAATGAATGTCCCTGTTTATGTTTATGCTCTGTACACTTTGATATCTAAACTGAGTCCAGGACACCAGACATTGCTTCTCCAGAGTGTTCCTATAGACCAGTAGTTCTCAACCTGAGGGTCACAACCCTTTCACATGGGTTACATATCAGATATTTTACATTACGATTCCTAACAGTAGCAAAATTACAGTTATGAAATAGCAATGAAATAATTTTATGGCTGGGGGTCACCACACATGAGGACCTGTATTAAATGGTTGTAATATTAGGAAGGTTGAGAACTACTGCTGTAGACAGTTCTCAGTGTGTTGCTTGTGTGTGTGTGTGTATGTGTGTGTGTGTGTGTGTGTGTGTGTGTGACTAAAATTTGTGACAGTAACTCAAAGAAACACCATTCATGTTCTTACTATTAGCCCATGAAAATTAGATGAGCTGCTGATTCTTATTTTTAATTTTTTTTCTTAAGACAGGATTTCTTTGTGTAACAGCCCTAGCTGTTCTGGAATTCACTTTGTAAACCAGGCTAGCCTCGAACCACAGAGATCCGCCTGGCTCTGCCTCCCGAGTGCTGGGATTAAAGGCGTGCGCCACCATGCCTGGCTTGATTCTTATTTTTTTACCTTATCAAAAGGGTGGCAGAACAGGGATGAGTCAGTGAGTAGTTTACAAAAGAATGGCCAGTCTGGAATCTGGAAGCATGGAGGCAGGGATGGTGCTGGAGAAGGAGCTGAGAATTCTATATCTGGATCCATAGGCAGGAGAGAAGAGAGAGAGAGAGAGAGAGAGAGAGAGAGAGAGAGAGAGAGAGAGAGAATGTACTGGGCCTGGCTTGAGCATCTGAAACCTCAAAGCCCGCCCCCAGTGACACACTTCCTCCAACAAGGCCACACCCGCTAACAGTGCCACTCCCTATGAACCTATATAGGCCATTTTCAATCAAACCACCACAGAGGGAGTCTGGGATATGGTAAGACATGCACTGGAGAGGGCAGACTGATGGGCTGTGTTCTCAAACAAACTCCTGTCACCACTGGCCAGCTGTGGCCAGGCAAAAACAGAGCCGGGAGAAGGGCTGAAGAGCGTCTCTTCACACTTGCAGGAGTTCTCACTGGAGACTTCCATTGGTCAGCTCTTCTAGGAAGCCCATGATGAAGGAAGCCCAGTGAGGGAGTCCCCATCAGGCATTTGCTCCCCGAGATCAGAACAGCAACAAGGAAGACAAGGTCTGGAAAGACACACAGCAAATATCCACAAGTGATAGATTTATCTCTTTCTATTAATTCTGCTCCACGCCTCCACATTTGACTGTCGTACTGGACTTTACCAGACAGTTCCAAAGCAAAAATGTTCACAGCAGGTGGGAACCCTTGAGCAGATGCTATGGACAGTGACAGTTGCTCAGGGCACCAGCATTCAATGCCCTTTAGACACTGAATGTACCAGAAAGTGCTAGTACCTGAAAACCTCTAATGGTGAAACTACAATCACCTTCTTCACCACACTTCAACTAAAATGGCCCCACCCACCTTTCCTTCCTTCCTTCCTTCCTTCCTTCCTTCCTTCCTTCCTTTTCCTCTTCCTACTCTGCTTCCTTTTCCCACCCCACCCCTCTCAGTATTAATGGCAGAACCCAGGGTCTGGCGCATACCCAGCAAATGTTGCATCCCTGAGCTGCATCTCTAGCCCCAACAGGAATCTTTAAAGCATGATTTGAAGTTGGACCACCCTGGGGTTGAACTGATCCTCTGATTGCTCTTAGTCAAATGAACTTGAACTAGATCTGTGCTGAGCCAATATGGTAGCCACACGTGGCTGTTTAGATGAACATTTATATAACCCAAAGCCAGCAGATGGGAGTTCTTTGCTCTTGCTATGGGTAGAGAGCTCAGTAAATAGAGTGGCTAAGTGGTTACTACATTGGACACTCCAGATATAAAATGCTCCCATGGCTGTAGAAAGTTCTATTGGACAGTGCTGAGCTATGTATTAGAACTCTGAACTTGATTTACTGAAATACTTAAGAAATGATCTTCTCCAGAGATTATGTAACTTGATACACATAAGGTTTCTAATGACCTACAGGGCTCCGAGTTAGGGCTCCATAAATGATAGCTTTGGTAGCAGCAAAGCCAGAGGCAGGTCAGCAGCACAATTCTGATATGCTGTATCCCCAGTAGGTATTTCCAGCAATAAGCTTATGCAAGTCTCTTTGTCAAAGCAGTCAAGGCTGCCAGGCTATAAAAATGATCACGTAACTGTTGTCTGATGAGTGCTGTGTCCTTGTGTCAAGAGGATTCTCAGTGCTGTTGCTGGGGGCTGTCCAGCAGGCTTATACGGCACAAGCAAGTATGTCTGTCTCTGGTTGAAAACACGGTTCTATTCTGAGACATCCCCCGCGGGTGCGCCCCCCCCCCCTCGCACACTCTGTCTTCTGAAAGTGATATAATTCCTGACTTTTTCTGCTTGTTCTGAATGCTGTCAACATATTCTTTTCACAGGGTCTGATTTTGTTTATTGGTCTTTGCGAATAAGCCCAAAGCCAAACCTATATTTCCAATCTTCTGCATGATTTATGAATATCCTATATATGTATCCTGCGTATATATCCTGTATATCTGTCAATGGCCAGTTTGAGACAAATCTTAACAGAATTGTGTAGGTATCATATAGTCTAATCTACAGAACATACTAAGCATAGGGGTGATTTAGAATTTCTAGAAAGGATGTTCTACTCCTGAAGTGGAAACTACTATGTGGAAACTACTGATCAGAAACTAGTCAGAACTTACGTCTCACATGTTTCTCTTTATGATGGCTAATCACACACCTAGGGAGAGGGAACTTCAATTGAGGAATTGCCTCCCTCACATTGGGCCTGAGGGCAGGTCTGTAGGAACAGTTTTTTTTTTTTTTTTTTTCTTGATTGTTGATTGGTCTGAGAGTGCCCAGGCCACTGTGGGCAGTGCCACGCATGGGCTGGAGTCCTGGAATACACAAGAAAGGAGACAGAGCAGGAGCTAGAGGGAACAAGTTGGTAAGCAGCATTCCTCCATAGTTCCTGCCCCTGGTTCCTGCCGTGAGTTCTTCCCGGTGTGGTTTCCCTTGAGGATGGTGTTTATCACAGCAACAGAAAGCAAATTAGATCATACCTTTTCTAGTTCGCCACCTCCGTATTTCAAATCTTCCTTCTCTCTTGTCTGCCTGAAAGCAACATTCCATCTAGCTTAAGTCACTCAGCACTGGCCCAGTTCATTTAAAAAATAACCAATTTGCTTGCACGTGCTTTTTATTTTCTTCTGAGGACTTGCTTCTGTCTGTAGGTTTTGTTTTTCTATTCATTTTCTCTCTTCCTGTTGGACAAAGTCACAAATACCAATAGTCTTTGAAGCTTGTCCCTTATACTTGTATTTTCAATCAAATGTTCACAAAAATACAGATGTTAAAATATGAAGATGTAGGTCCCAAGGGATGTCTCATAGGTTAAAGGCACTCTCCATGCAAGCCTAATGGCTTGAGTTGGATCCACAGGAACCCAAGGTGTTAGAAAAGAACCTAAAAGCTCTCCTCTGATCTCTACACTAATATTATGGCATACATGTGCATGCACACACACACACATCATGTGAACGCACATGTGTAATAATAATGAAGATGATAATAACAATAAAAATAAAAAATAAAATGCAGATACACCTTCCCCGGGTCAGGTTCCCAGAATTGTCAATTCTCCTCTTCTTCTTCTTCTTCTTCTTCTTCTTCTTCTTCTTCTTCTTCTTCTTCTTCTTCTTCTCCTCCTCCTCCTCCTCCTCCTCCTCCTCCTCCTCTTCCTCCTCCTCCTCCTCCTCCTCCTCCTCCTTCTTCTTCTTCTTTTTTTTGAGACAGGGTTTCTCTGTGTAGCTTTTAGCTTTGGAACCTGTCCTGGATCTTGCTTTGGAGCCCAGGCTGGCCTCGAACTCACAGAGATCCACCTGGTTCTGCATCCCCAGTGCTGGGCAGAATTGTAAATTCTATATACAGATTTTTCTTTTCTTTTCTTCTCTTCTCTTCTCTTCTCTTCTCTTTTCTTTCTTTCTTTCTTTCTTTCTTTCTCTCTTTCTTTCTCTTTTCCTTCCTTCCTTCCTTCCTTCCTTCTCCTTCTCCTCCTTCTTCTTCTTAAGACAGGGTTCCCTTTAGCCCAGGCTGGCCTCAAATTTGTGATGTAGCTGAGGATGAGTTTGAACTTTCCATCTTCCAGACTCTGCTACTGAGTGCTAGGATTACAGGCATGTACTACCACGCCAGGATTATGTGAAGCTAGGGATCAAACCTAGGAGTTTGTGCATGCTAGGTAAGACTTCTGCCAACTGAACTACATCTGTAGCCTATGCACAGACCTCTGTGGACCTCTGGGTCTCAAATGAAGAGGTATGAACTTCAGTGTGAATGACAACATGTACCAAGGTGGGTAAGCATGCAAACCATGGCTGTAAGTAAAGTCTCAGGCAGAATATTAATGTTGGATAATATATGCAACCTCAAATAAGCTCTGGGCACTATTTTTGGTCACTGGTGTTATTTGGTTATAGAATATAAACTTTAAAAAATTCATAAGATGGGCAGTGATGGCGCACGCCTTTAATCCCAGCACTTGGGAGGCAGAAGCAGGAAGATCTCTGTGAGTTCAAGGCCAGCCTGGGCTACAGAGCGAGATCCAGGACAGTCTCCAAAGCTACACAGAGAAACCCTATCTCGAACCCCCCCCAAAAAAAAAGAATTCACAAGAACAAAGCTTAGTTATTATTCAACCATCTTAAGAAAATTTTTAAAAAATATAAAAATATTTCCAATCCCAGCTCCCCAAATACTTCTGGTTAAGAGTTTCTGAATATTGTGCACAATGATTAAAAATGACGTGTGTGTGTGTGTGTGTGTGTGTGTGTGTGTGTGTGTGTGTGTGGATGTGATTAAATGCACCAACACTAATCCTTAGAAAGAGAAGCTACTTAAACTTCTACCTTTTAGTGCAGATGGAGCCCTACCCAGAGCTGAGACGTGTTCCTAGTTGGGAGGGTGGTAATTCTCCATTTCCCCTCACTCATAAAGATTCTGACTCTTTGAGCATGCAGTCTCATTGCTTGAAGACATGAACAGCTGAATGGACAGAGCCAGCAGGGAATTAGGAAGCACCCCGTCTCAACAGCAAGCACCCAACACTAAGCATCATCCACAAAACTCGATTAGGAACAGTTGGTGGTGCTGAACGAGATCACTCCCAACATGAGCTGATGAGATGAACCCATCATGAGTGATGCCAAGCTGTTTGGCCAAATGAATCAGATATAGTTAGCATTTGTCTTTGAATATGAGATCGTTAGATTGATAAACTGTTGAAGATTTGTTCCTGCGTTGGCTTTCTATTCCTCTATCTATATGAATTATTTTGTTCTATACCGGAGAAGATTGCAGGATGCTATAATGAGATTTGAATGTCAGCTGACACAGTTCTTTGTCCCGATCTCTGGCTGTGGAATCCGCTTATTTACATGGTAGCTGCACTGTCCTTTCGAGCTGCCATTTTACTCAGCTCAAGTTCTCCGTTGCCCAAATAAAAATGAATCACCTCAGGCATCAGTTTGGGATTGCTGCCTCTGAAGTACAGTGGTAAACTGGCTGTCTCAGCATCTGCAGGGATCAGCTCACTCCATCACCTAGAATTATAATTCTGTCTTTGGAGTCTTAGAAGTACAGGGATGGGGGGGGGGGAATGGGAGGAGATGAAAAAGGCTGATCAAAAAATTTGTGGTGCTACAAAATGAATGAATGCTTATGCCTTTGTTTCTTTTCTTCTCTCTGTCAGAACAGGTGTGTTTATCAGAAAAGTTAGTGGATTGTTTTTTGGTTTTGTTTTTGTGTGTTTGTTTGTTTTTTAAGCTGCCTGTAAGGAAAACTTCTGCATAGCACATCATTGCAATCTATTGAATTTTATAGAATTCAAGGTACACTTTTCCGTGGGAAGATATTGATCTCCACATTTTAAAACTCAGGGCCTGGATCATGGATTCATTTTCAAAGCTAAAAATGTTTAAAAATAAAACAGGAGGGAGAAGAAGCCCAAGAATAAATTGCAGCATGGGAACACCAGGGAACTCATGTCATTGTTGCATTCTAAACTACAAGCCTGAAGATGGAAAAGAAAAATAACAACATCACAGTGTCAACCAGAACAGACCAGGGGCAGCACAAAGCAGCTCTCTTATGAAAGGCATTTTTCATTTTTAAGCAAAACATGCCTGTGTGTTCACATTGACAAAGTACAGATGAGGAATGGGGCGTTCTCACCGACAGGTTGCTTCCAGTTGAACTGATGCAAGGCTTACAGTTTGGGTTGGAGTATCTGTCTTCTATATAGTTTTAAAGGAAAAAACAAAAAAGACTAACCTTTCATAAAAGTGACGCTGAATTTAGATTCAGCAACTTGAATTTCTTCTATGGCTCTGTCTCTCTGAGAAAACTAATTCAATCGATTACCCAATCTTCATTTACTGACCTAGAAGTGGAAGGCACGATTTCCTCATAGGGTTCTAAAAGAAAACCTCTTCATTAGACTGCCTGTGAGAAAATCTGTAGGGAGTGTTCTTGATTTATGATTGGCCTGGGAGGGTGCAGCTCACTGGGGATGGTACCGACCTGGGCAGGTGGTCCTGGAATGTCTACGAAGGCAGGTTGAGCAAGCCAGTACGCAGCCTTTCTCCAGGGTTTCCATGTCAGCGCCTGCTCCAGGCTCCTGCCTCCAGGCTCCTGCCTCCAGGCTCCTGCCTCCAGGTTCTTGCTCCTGTTCATGGGAGACACAAGCTATAAGCTGAAATAAACTCTTTCCTTCTAAAGTTGCTATGGGTCCATGTTTTATCACAGCCATAAAAACCTAAGACAATCTTGAAACATCTTTCAGGGCAAAGATGAAATCTGGAAAAGCGACCCTCATGGAGAAGAAGTAAGAGACAAGGGAATGTGGGCAGAGACCCCAGGAAAGACTCGGGCCACCTCAGCTGCGAGGAACCGGAACTTGCTGCAGGGTGTTTTGAGCATGCTCAGTGGGTGCGTTATAGAGAGGTCTATATGGTGATGGAAAGAAGCGCACAGTCACTGTTTGCATCCCACATCAGGCAAGGTAAACTCACGAGCATCAGCTCCAAAGTGTGTTTAGAGTGTGCAGGTAAACGCGAGGCATCCCACACGAGTCCTAAACCGAGTGTCAAAATGGAGGCAAAGAACTGCCAGCTTCTACCTCCTCCAGTTGCCCAAAGCTTCGTGGAACTGTCCAGCTGCAGGGCTGGAGATCTGGATCGGTTCAATCCCCAGGGTCTGTGTGGGGAAAAGCTGAGTGTGATGGTGGATAGCAACCCCACTGAGGAGGCTCCTCTCCACTTCCTGGGGAGAGGGGGTTCTCCAGCCAGCCCAGCCCACTTGGTGACCCCTTCTCAAAAAGCAAATAGCTGCGAGGTACATACCTTTAATCCCAGCACTAAGGAAGCCTTAGCAGGTGAATTTCTGTGAGTTCAAGGTCAGCCTGGTCTACATAGCAAGCTCTGGGGGAGCCAGGGCTATATAGTGAGACTCTGACTCCAAAAACAAACAAATTCCCAGACAAATAAATAAAAACAACAGCTGGATAGTACCAAAGATCCGCACCTGAGGTTGTCCTCTAGCCTGAATACATACACACACATATACACATACACAAAAATACAAACACACATATGCACACACATACACATACAACACACACACACATATACATATACATATACACACAGGGACACACACATACATATACATACACACACACACACATGAACACACACAGACATATACACACAGACAGATACAACACGTACACACACATATACACGCACAAACACATATACACATACATAAACACACAGACAGATACAACACACACACACACACACACACACACACACACACACACACAAGCACGGCTATTGCTGCTGTGGTTAGAGATAAGAGGTAAATGTGAAAGGAATTCAAAGTCTGGCCATGAGTTTTCTGTCTACGGAAACAGGACATATTTAAAACTTAAAACAATCACTCTTTTATCAACGAATATACTTTATTCCCCAATCCACCTGTATGTCCTGGGGCCATAAGTGAAGATTCTTCAGTAAATAGAAAATACTGGGAGCCCTTAAATCTGGTCCTCCCGAGCAGCATGAACTTGAAATGACTTTTAATTTGCTGAACATCGGTTTCTTAATTTCCCACAATGGGATCAATAGCACCCTTCTCGCGTGGTCCTTGAACACTAAGTGGGATGATGAATGCACCACCATGGCTAAAGCCTTGAAAAACGGACGCTCAGAACAATAGTTATTACAATCGATCAAGGATGGAACCGGACGCTGTGGAGAGGCCCCCCATTGTCAGAGGCTGAGGGTTTTGGTTGTCAGGGCCAGGCCACAGGGAGAACAAAGAAGGCAACAGCTGGTGGGAGCAGGCAGGGGAGCTTTTGCAGACCCGGGGGACGGCAGATGGTATGGGACAATCAAAGCAAGTTGGGAGTTGGAGTCAGAGATGATGCGGAGGTCACAGGTCAAGTGTGCAACTTCTGGTCAAAACGTAGGGGACAGACGCTCTGAAGCTGCAGTTCAAATCCTTGTCAGGGGTCAAAGGCAGGCAAACAGTCATGCCAGCGGACGTGCCTGCCCCACCCCACAGAGGCTTTCCTTGTCAGAAAGCTTATCATATATTTCCCTGCCGCTCAACCAATAGAATATGTGCCAGGGTGGGCAGCCAGCTGCCTGGGGATCAACAGTGTGCAGTCTTGCAGAGGAGCATGTCATGAGAAAATGAGCCGGAAGTGAAGTAAAGTGAGCTAGCGTGTGTTCATTTCAAGAGGTATGTACTAGTCCCAGACACACAAAATACCTGGAGTCCTGGGTGGTGGTGGTGGTGGTGTGTGTGTGTGTGTTTATCTGTCTGTCTGTCTGCACTCATCCATATGTGTGTATATAAAGGCTAGAAGTTTATGTTTATCACTCTTCACATTATTATTATTATTATTATTATTATTATTATTATTATTATTACTGATTCTGAGTCTCTCAGGGGTCTACAGCTCACTCAGTACACTAGGCGGGCCTCCCATCAAGCCTAAGGGAGCAGCCTGTCTGGTTGCCAGTGCTGGTTATGGGTGTTCATCAGGACTCCTGGGTTTTACATGGATATTGTGATCTGAACTCAGCACTTTATCCACTGAGCCATTTCTCCGGTCCCAACATTCTTGCCCATAAATAAGGCACCACTCATGTGTTTTTCTGATGCCCTTTGACTTTCTTGAATCTCTCTGCCCTAGCCTGATTGTCTTTAAACTTACATTACGACCAGAATTAAAGTAAGCTCCCTCAGCCTCACACTTCTAAAGGCGCTGTGTCCTAAAACGCTGTATGCTGTTCCATGATCTGCTGGTTCTAAACTGTTCTTTCTTTCCACCTGTTCAACCATCGACGATCTAGTCCGTCATCATTTAAAATGTTGATGATGTTTCTTCCACATTACTTCCTCCGAGGGCTGTCTTTGGGCAGCGTGATCACATACACAACAAAGCCTGCAGAGTACACACTCAACCCTGGACCAGGGAGCCCCATCTGTTTGTTCTCCAGTATGGTGTGGTTTACCAACTATGGCCTATGTTGCTTGCACAGTGACAGCACAGAGATTTCAATCCCATGGATTTTTTTCCATATGCTTAATTACTATTTGATATTTTTTCCTCAATGTATTCTTTATATCTTTTGCCCACATGCTAATTAGGTTTAACTGGGTTCTATTTTCTCCCCTCCCCCCCCCAGCCCCGAGTGTCTCCCTGTGTCTTCAAGATTGACTTCAAACACTCTTCCCACCTCAGCCTCCCCAGAACTGCGATCACAGATGTGCACCATGCGCTGGTTGCGCCGTTACATTTCAAAAGTTCTTTATGCATCCCAGGTACAGGTCCACTGTTTGCTAGGTGGTTTGTAGCTATTTTCTTCACATTTGCATGTTGTTGTTTTTCCCCATCCCACAACAGGCTTCTCATAGAGCAAAAGGCTTCATTTTCTGTTAGGTTCAACTCATTATCTTTCCCCCCTTTTTCTTTTTGAGACAGTGTCTGGTCTCATTAAGTAGAACAGGCTGGCCTTGTAATTGTGATCCTCCTGCCTCCACTTTTTGAGAGCTGGGATTGCAGGAATGTGTCAAAATGCCTGGCTCTCTGTTGTTGTCGTCTGTGGATTTGGCTTCCGATGTCATGCCTGACAAGTATGCTTACTTCAAAATCTGGAAGATTTTTGGCTATGTATGTGTCTTCCCGAAAGTTTTACACACTGCTGGTTTACATTCACATTTTTCACATAGTATGAGTTTTTGAGAGTTGGCAGCAGTCAGAATGTCCACCTTGGGTGCCCAGTCTCTCTGGTACCTTTGTGGAGAACGCTACCTGTCCTTTGGGAGACTTCAAGAGCACTGCAGCCTAAGAGCCTGGGGCTCTCTTTTCAAGGTTCTATTTCTGGCTTCTCTTGTTTGTTCCATCGATCTATGTGTTTTTCAGTTAGCCAATACCATAGTCTTGATTATTTTTGCCTTATATCTTAACATCAAGTAGATTATTCCTCTGATTTTAATCTTCAAGTTCTTACAGCATTCTATATAAAATTTAGACAAAAAAAAAAAAATCTTGCCCCCACTTACAAAGCTTGCTTGGATTTTGATAGGAATGGCATGAGAGCTAGTCTTCAGCTTTGGAGACTCTTTACAGTGCCAAATCATTTAATGTGTAAGACACGTCTCTCCATTTAATTAGGTCCCCTTTGATAGCATCCCTTATAATTTTTACCATTTTCAGCACGAGTCTTGCACACTCAGCTACATTACTTTTAATAGATTACAAATGATGTTACAGTTTTAATTTGAGTGTTCATGAATCACATATACAGACCCAACTGACTTCCTTTTTATCTTGGTGTGCATTTTTGTATCTTGCCAACTTGCAAATATCATGTACAACTTCCAGGAATGTAGTTTTAGTTCGTCTTGGATTTTAGATGGAGAAGGGTTATAACACTCTCTGTAAATACAGGGTGCTTCTTCCTTCCTTTCTGAATAACTCATTTTATATATTTTAAATTAGACATTTCCTTAGTATAGACCTAGAATGACAGAAGACAGTTACTGTAACTTTTTCTTCACCCTCAATGGATTTTAGACAGCTCAAGAGAAACAGAATCTTCCCATCATATTTCCGCTTCTTTTAAACATAGAGCTTTCTTTCCCAACATTTCAAGGTCTATCTTTTATCGTTTCCCTTCTGTATGGAGATTTTTCTCAAGACATCTTTCATAGAAGGCTAACTGCCAGCAATTTTTCTTAGTTTTTCCTACATCTGAGAAACTCTCGATTTTCCTTTCATTCCTAGAGGATATGCTGACTAGCTACAGGATCCCACATTGGTCATTTTTTAAAACTTAAAAAGTATTACACTATTTCCTTCTGTTATGTGAGTCTCTATTTGTGTATTCTAGAAGAAAAGAATTTGGTCCAGAGAAACAGTTTATTTAGCAAAGAAAAACAAAATGTCCACTCCAAAGAGAAATTGGAGTGGGCTGCCCAGAAGCCCCATAGGGAGCCATTCTGTGGATTTTGCATTACAGATTTTTAAAGTTTTTACAAATATTTATGAGTTTGGTGACATATTCATGGGGTAAGGTAATCCTTTTCATCTCTCATATAATGGTGAAATAGATATTTCAGTGTTTCTTCCCATGATTCTCCAGAAAAGCCTAAAGGAAAAAGAAAAGAGGGAGGTCCAGAACCACACTGTAAATGATATTATATTCTTTTCTCTTGAGGGTCTATGTAGTTGGCATAATTGTATGGCAATTGGGAAAGTGCCCTGGTGTCTTAGTTTCTGAAACAACAGGAACAACCTACTCAAAGTTTCTAAGATGCTTAGCTATCAGGCTTTCTGAGCACACGCATTATAGCAACAGTGTCCACATCTGGTTTTTACTCGTATGAGTGTTTTGTCTCTGTATTTGTCCATGAACCACTTATGGACCTTGCACCCTCGGAAGTCAGAAGACGTCAAATCTCCTAGAACTGGAGCTGCCAGGAGTTGTGAGCCAGCAAGTAAGTACTGGGAAACAAACCTGGGTCCTCAGCAAGAGAACAAGTATTCTTAGCTGCTGAGCCATCTCTCCAGCCCCAGTCCATGGATTTTGACACACAATCCAGGATCTCCCAAGCACCTTTTTCTCTTACAGGTCAAGTATTGTTCATATATATATATATATATATATATATATATATATATATATATGTATATATACTGGTTTTTTGAGACAGGGTTTCTCCATGTAGTTTTGGCACCTTTCCTGGAACTCACACTGTAGACCAGGCTGGCCTCGAACTCACAGAGATCCGCCTGGCTCTGCCTCCCGAGTGCCAGGATTAAAGGCATGCGCCACCACCGCCCGACTGTCAAGTATTGTTTCTTGCACTGCCTTCTTGATTTTATTTGTGTTTACTGTGCAGAAGCGTGAGTGTAATTTACCTAGCTGTGGTTTTGTGTTTCCACTACTTCAGATTAACACAGCATTGAGACTCTGCTGTGTCTTTGGCCAGATTTCAGTTGTTTTCATGCATTGTATCTGGTGCTTCTTCAGTCCCAACTTTTTGCTCTTCTTCTAACACTTCACTCATGAAAATATTAGGTCATTTGTCTACACTCACAGGTATCTGAGATTTGTCTCCAACCTATTACATCTTTGTTATTTATGTGTCTTGTTTTTTTTGTTGTTTTTGTTTTTGGTTGTTCACTTTTTCTTTAAAAACAGATATGCATGAAAAGATCAAAAGGAAAATATTTCAAATATTCATCTTTTGAGTGAGTAAGATTAGGAAACATCATCCTTTACTCCAGAAGTCAGTCAATACTTCCTGCCAATGGATTAGACTGGTTCTGAAATTGTTAACCCAAGTGACTTAGGAAACAGCAATAATATATCCATTATCCCAACCTACACAACAGAGTAGGTGTTACTGCTATTATCATTTTATAAATAAATAAGATGAGTGTGTTCATGAACACCTGTGATCCTAGCACTCCAGAAGCTGAGACAGGAGGATTGTGAGCTTGAGGCCAGCCTAAGCTACATAGTGAGGTCCTGTCTCAAAAGGAAAAGGAAGAGATGGAGCCTATAAAAAAACAAAGTAGCTTGCTAAGAAACACACAGGTAGTCATGGTGACATAAGGCTTGGATGTATGGGGACCCTTGTGGATCAGCCTCCTATGTGTCCAACTACAGGAAGCACTTCTGAGTAGAGAGACCCCAGTGGAGACCATGTGGTCAGTTTGTTTCAAGATTAGCTTTGCCTTAAGGACTCCTGACCATTACAAAACCTCTCTTTTAGATCCCACTGTAGCCTCCAACACTAACCTTCCCTCCTTCTCTCCTTTGCTGGGGATCAGACGTCTCATGGTGATGAGTCTCTCTGCCTTTTCCGATTTTCTCCTTCCTGTTCTCCAATAGGTGTCCCCCCAGCCTCCAAATCCTGACATGCGCAATGCCATCCCCACATCTGTTTCCTTGAAGAACCAGATAGCACAGCTAGGCAATGTGACTTGACTTGAGGGCGTAAGCAGTTGACTGCCCTTCCACATGCTGTGGAAAGAACGAAATCTTTCTGTGGGATTACTTGGCACTGAGAAGATCAAATAAAGTATGTGGGAAGATTTTGTAATCTCTTTAATTGAATGCAAATGGTGTTTTGTCCTTACTATTTTAAGTTTACACAGCATGACTTGCCCTGGGCTCTGCCTCTGCCCAGTCAGTGGCCTAGGTGTTAGATCATCTCTAAGTTATCATTTAATCTATGAGTGCTTTCATGTGAGAAATTCAGGCTTATCACTTTCATTTTTATGCTTTTGAACCCAGTGCATGATTTATCAGGCATGTGAGTGACATTCTGTCTCTAAGCATTTATTTTTTATTTTTAAATCCAAATACCCTGGGATTTGGCAATAACTGTGCAGAAATTGGTGTAATTTGCACCCCAGCAATTATCCCATTCATCACCATTCCAATTTTCTAAATTGTCTTTAAACAAGGGTGTGGTTAAGTTCTGCAAGGACTGGGAATAGGCCGCCTAACCAGTCCTACCTGCTTGCCTCAGGGGTAACAGAAGACAGCCTGCTATCACCTGGGCTGCCTCAGCTGGGACAAGGGCCTGAGTGTGGGAAGGTCCTGTTCTTTGGGGTCACAAACCCTGGCTTGAATGAATCACCTAGATATTAACAGTAGCTAAAGCCAATTGGCTCCATTGTTCTTAAACAGACGCCCTACAGTGAATAATGTTGGGGCAGATCAGACTTCAGCAAGACGGCAAGAACTTTGACCAAGGTATTTCAAAGTAAATAAGAAACAAGGCTATATATGCTGAGTTGGTGGCTGACGGAAATGAGTAAAAGTTCTCCAACCCAATGTACTTTCATCTTTATCAGCAAAAAGCAATAAATTGGAAAATACAGAACATGGACACCCACTCTCCTTAAAAAGGGGAAGTAAAACCTGAGATGGGTGAGGCGATAAGATAGGTGGAGCTCATGTGGATTACACGAGCTCCAGTCTGACTGAATCACATTCCAGTGTCGTGACAATCATAGCGAACACTGATTATCTGATGCACATTATTGCTCTAAGTGCCTATAAAGCTGGAAGTTGTTATCTGCATCCCCTTCCCTCCCCCTCTGCCCCCTGCCTTCGTTGAATACTTGAGACCCACTGATTTTAAATAGCTTGCTCCAGGCACATCTTGCTGAATTTAAGCTCAGACCATAAAGCTCTGGAGCATTCCTAAGGAAGTGCATGGTCCATGCAAGCTACACTGTACTTGCTGGCGCTGTAGAGTCCTGGAATCAGAATCCGCATTTTTAGGAAAATCTAGATGAGGGTTTTGTGCATATTGTAGTTTTCAAAGCAATGCTCTGGACCTCAGACACTGTCTGTCACATCATCTGCTGCCTCAAACTACTAATGGCCAGATGTCCAAGTGTAGGACCCTGGCTAGAGGATCAGCAACTAGGAGAGGTATATGTTTTCCAAAAAGTATTTCTCAAGGAAGAATCAAGGAACAAACACCTGTGAGCTTGATACAGACTCCTTGCCAACCAACTGTAGATCAGAAAGCTCAAAGACCACCATGACAAACCAGTGTAGGTTCACAAAGAAAATGTTTGTTGATATGGTACCTTCTTTAGACTGTCACAGATGCATTAGGAAAAAGCCACAGCTGTAGTCCACATGCATGTCAGCATCAAGGCCCATATGTCATGCATGCCTGTGGAGAACATGAACACTCAGGAGAGCTGCTACATAACTGAGTAGCTTCATCACAAATGGCCGAAACACAGAAGCAAGTACACGTGAGTTTTGTTCAATGATTGATTGATTGACACATTCACTCATTTATTAGCCATTTATGGAGCTTTCTTGCAATGGCGTACTCTTCTATAAGCACTGAAGAATAAGAAGAGATTCTAGTACACTGAAACATCACATCTAAATGAGCGAAGCTAATTATTGACACTAAATAAAAATAAATCCTGGGTGTTGTGACTCATGCCTGTGACCCCAGAACTCAAGAGGCTGAGGCAGGAGGATTGCTGTGAGTTAGAGACCAGCTGAGCTTCAGAGTGAGATCAAGTCTCAAAAACAAAACATAACAAAAAGAAACACACACATAGCCTGAGCTAGGAAGGGAAGCCTTGCTCTGGTGCTGACATGATTTCAGACCAGGAGCAGCCATGAGGGAGTCTAATGTATGAGCATTCTACACTAAGGGTCAGGCAGCTAGTTTGGGGCTGGGGATGAATGTGGCAAGTTTGCTGCTCAGAAAGAGGTAGATAAAGTCTTGGAGGCTATGGTGAGTGAAACTCAATAGGAACTTTGGATTTGGAACATGTGACCAGACTTATGATTTTGAAAGCTCATGGGTATAACTGCAATTAATGAAGCAATTCCACATAATTTATCTGGTAATTAAGAGAAGTTTATTTCTGGGATAACTTACAGCCTATAGGGGTTGGTTACAGGATCCAGGAGAGATGAGGTACCATCCAGTGGAGAACTCTGGCTTGGTCTCCCATCCAGCTTCCAGGACCACAAGATATCCAGAAGGGGCCAGCTTGTAGTACATCGAGTCTTAAGGGGTTTCCTCTCAGCCATGCCCCAGAGGCAAATCAGCCCCAGGGGCAGGTTATAGGCAGGTGTGACAGTTACCTGCTGTCACTGTAGGGGCAGTGTTTCAAGGTCAAAGCTGGAACAGCTACCCACTTCACATGGGCTTCCATATAAAGAAATGTATTACAATGGAGGAAAAGCAGTTCTCATCATCGGTCAGTGCAAGTAGGAACTCTTCAGGTATGGCTTTCATGATTAAATCTGTGCAGACTGCTCTCCTGAGGTATTGCATGGTAAAACTGGCCTCAGAACAGAACTGGGAGTTGGTACATGAAATTAAAAAGGATATAAACAGAGGTCTGAGTTTAGACCATGCCAACCAAAGTCCTAGAGAACAAATGTGGATTGAGGATAAAAAAATTAATTGAACTTCTAAGGAAAAGGGAGATATTACTGAACCGTGTGGCCAATGTTAGATAATAAAATGCTTTTCAAAATTGAATGGAGTTTTGGGATGTGTGGAAAGGCTGAAGATCCCCAGACTTGAGTTTGTGTCAGAGTCACCTTGGAAGGGAAGCCAGAAGAGATCTGAACTACTCAGGAGAAGTAGAAAGAACAATGTTCCCAGGAGACGTCATGTTCAACAGAGCTTAGCACAGCTAGAGAAAGGGATATGTCTTAGATAGCAATAACGAAATTACACAAATAGCAACTGTCCACCAGGCACTGGTTTGGGTTCTTGATATCCCTCTAAATTACTTTTATCCTCATAATACTCTGAAGTAGATATGAGCATTCACGTATAATTTCCAGCATACAGACTAGGAAACAGAACAGACTGATAGTTGATATGTTTAGTAAATGTCTGAGCTATGATCTCAACCATGGTCAATGCCATCTACATTTACTTTTTACATAATAATGTCTCTCAAAGACATTGTAATGAGATTGAGCATGAGTGAATGTATTGTACTTGAATAGTCTTCATGTGTCCTATGGAAACATAACATGACTTACATATGTTTGTATCATGTTTCTATGACATTTTTATCCTTAAATTCTTGGACTTAACTACTATAAATCTCATGAGACAGCTGCACTACTTATTTCTCCTATTGCTGTAACCAAATACTTGTTGAGAAAGGAGAAAAGCTTTGTGCACTAGGGTAAAGACTATCATGGTGGTGGCATGCATGGTTCTTAGCCTTGGAGCAGCAGAAGCATGATGCTGTGTAGATGAATTTCTAAATGGTCTTATTAAATAAAAACCATGGAACCAGATATAGGGGTGGAAACCTGAGAGAGATCAAAGGAATAGGAACAGCCACAGCTAACCTCACCTCACAGATATATCAGCTTCCAAAAGCGATACTTCTTGTCTACCCATGCCTATATGCCTTGCTGTTCTGCCATCTGATTTCCTCTCTCTGTCCAACTATATCACTTCCCCTTCCTGCCCAGCTCTGTCACTTCCTGCTGTCTGTACAGACCTCCAGACCTCTATGGTTAACTAGTGTTTGAATTTAAGGTGTATGCCACCACACCTGACTCTGTTCCCAGTGTGGCTTTGAACTCACAGGGATCCAGACAGATCCCTGCCTCCCAAATGATAGGATTAAAGGTGTGTGCTAACATGCATGACTTTTATTTACTATAGTGGCTGGTTTTTTTCCTCTGATCCTTGGATAAATTTTATTGGGAGACACAGTATATTGGGGAACACAATACATTACCACAATGCTGCTTGCTCCCATCTGGATGGGAGAGGAAGGAGATATCAGAGAATACCAGCATCCATGTGGTTTCTCCTCTTTTCATTCAGTCTGGGGCCACAGTCCTCGGGAGGGTACCAACTATGGTGAAGGAATGTCTTCCTTCTTCAATCAAACTTCTGTAGACCCCTCCCCACACACACACAAAACACCATAAGTCATGTCTTTTATGTGATTACAAATCTAGTCTGACAGTGAGGACTGGACATCACAATAGGTATTGGTGTCTTAACTCCAATTACACCTTCAATTTTGTGATAGATTCAGCAGGTAAACAAAAAATATTTAATTATGGTAATGAAATGCCAAGAGTTCACTCCCAACTAGCGATTAGCAAAGGGGTCCTTTAGTCTAATAATAGCTATGGTAGACCTCCAACCTAATCTAGAATGCTAATTTGTGGGTGTGCTCCTTAATGCTACCCTGATTATATATGGAGTCCTCAAACTGAAGCCCTGGGAATAAATTCACATGTCAATCATGGTGGAAAAGTCTATTTTAAAGAGATAACTGATACACAAATCAGTTTTCCACAAGGCCAGTGGTTTTGGGAGAAGCAGATATTGGGAGTTCCAGAGACGAGAGGCTTTCTGAGTTGGGTGTGGTAGTGTATGCCTTTAATTCAAGCATTCAGGAGGCAGAGGCAGGCTGACTTCTGTGAATTCTAGGCCAGCCTGGTCTGCATAGAGATGAAGGATATTCAAGAATCCTTGGAGATTTTTAGAGAGATTATTGAATCTTAGTGAGTTGTGGTGTTTCAAAAGAAAATGGCCGCCATAGGAAGTGGCACTATTAGGAAGATGTGCATTTGTTGGACTAGGTATTGTCTTGTTGGGGGAAGTGTGTCATTGTGGAGGTGGGCTTTGGGGTCTCATATATGCTCAAGATACTGCCTAGTGTCTCAGACCACTTCCTGTTGTCTGCCTATTAAGACTCTCAGCTCTAGCACCATATCTGCCTGAATGCCAACATGTTGCATGCACCATGATGATAATGAACTAAACCTCTGAAAATGTAAGTCACCTCTAATTAAATGTTTTTCCTTTATAAGAGTTGCCATGGTCATGGTGTCTCTTCACAGCAGTAGAAACCCTAAGACTTGAGTAGAAGAAATTTTTTGATGGAATTATCATTTTATAGGTTTGAATGAGAATGGCCCCATAGGCTCATGTATTTGAATACGTGGTCCCTAGTTGGTAGAACTGCTGGGAAGGATTAGGGGGTGTGGCCTTGGAGGAGGCGTGTCACTAGGGGTGGGTTCTGAGCTTTCAGAATCCCATGCCATCCCCAGTTGTCCTCTGCCTCTCGCTTATGGATAGAGTGTGAGCTCTAAGGTATGCTCCATTACCACACCTGCCTGCCTGCTGCCATGCTCCCGACCATGATGCTCACAGACTCTAACCCTCTGTGACTGTGAGTCCCAAATGAAATGTTTTCTTTTATAAGTGGTCTTAGCCAAGATGCTTTGTCATGACACTGAAAATTAAGACAGAGTCTAAAAATACAGAGGTAAAGAAATTGAGCACAAAAAAAGATTTGAGTTGACTGTGGTTCCAAGATAGGCATGTTGAGAGTATAAATGATTCTATGGCCATAACACCCTGAACCCATATGATCTCATCTGAGAGCGTAGATGAAAAAGAAAAAAAGATCTCAAATGCAGTGAGACAAATAGGCACAGAAGATAATAACAGATGTGCAGGATGCCGAGAGAATAACAGTAAGATACGGTACATGTTCCTTTCTGAGCATTCACAAGAGGTTTCCTGGAAGCAAGAATGCTTTAGCTGAGCCTTAAAAGATGAGTCAGATGTAATTAGCCTGTGAAGAAGGACACGATGAATGTTCCAGATGGCAGGAGCGGCTTCAGCAGAGAATGAGGCCAGAAATGCACACGGTGTGTGTAGAGTCAAAGGGCATCACTGGAGTGTAGAGGGGGAATGGATGGTTCCTGGGAGGTAACAGTAGAGATGGAAGTCAGAGACAGGCTGGGTAATAAGGACTCAGTTCTGTAAACGATGGGAGTTTACAAGACATTAAGATGCTATGTAGAATATTCACCCTACCACACAGGTACAGTCCTTTCTGTGGTTCCGGTGCCTTGGGCACAAGAGGCAAGAGGAGACAAGCATTCAGCCATTGAGCTGCATCACTAGCCCTTGTTTTTATGAGACAAGGTATTATTATATACTATATAGCTGAGGCTGGTCTTGAACTGGTCATCCTTCCTCCTCAACCTCTCATGTCATGGGATTCTTATCCCTTCCACCAACCTAACTCCAGGCACTGTCTAAACCAGTTAAGTGAGGAAGTATATGGGTCATTATTAATGAACTAGAATGATCCTGTAAGGATGTTGGTTATGACAGGGATAACAGGGATGGAAAGAAAAACATTGTTGTTATTGTTATTATTTTGTTCATTTCCCTTTTTGAGTTCTTAGTCTGTAGCACAGGCTAGCCCAGGACTTACTGTTGTAGCTCAGGCTGCTTTTGGACTCATGATCTCCTGTCTTCCTTGCCTGAGTGCTGGGGTTGAATGTGTGAGCCATCACCATCCGGCATGCTTCATTTTCTAAGAATAACCACTTAGAAGGTAAAGTTCCCACGGTTTGGCAATAGGTTGGCTGTGTGAGCATGGGCAGAGATGGGGAGATAAAAATAGCCAGTTTGCACAGCTGCAAAGGAGTGATCCCAACTAATAGAGTGAGGCAATAGAGGAGAAAGTTAGGGGCTGGGATCCATTTAGGACATGCTAGAGCTTCCCATTTTACATCCAGGTGAAAAGTTGATGCTGTGGGATGTCTTTCTGTAGGCTGTGAATATGTGTTGCTCTGATTGGTTGATAAATAAAGCTACACTGGCCTATGGCAGGGCAGGATGGAGCCAGGTGGGAAAACCCAAGAGAGAGAGTGAGAAAAGAAAGGAGAGTGGGGTAGGCACTGCTAGCCGCCACCAGGAGAAGCAAGATGTAAAGTTCTGGTAAGCCACAAACCATGTGGCAAAGTATAGATTTATAGAAACGGGTTAACTTAAGTTATAAGAGCTAGCTAGCAAGAAGCCAGCCCTTGGCCATGCAATTGGTAATTAATATAAGCCTCTGAGTAATTATTTTCTAAGCAGCTGTGGGACCACAGGACCGGGCAGGACCCAAGGAAACTTCCAGCTACAAGTTAAGAAGAAAGTTTGGGGCCACACATGTGCTTTTGGAGGTTACCACACTATGGGCAGTGGCTGAATCAAGACTGTGGAGGTTGTCCAGGGACACTAGGAAGAGGCATGGTGAAGTTAGCTTTCTCCGATTGCTCCAAGAGGTACTTGGTGCTGGGTTAAGGCAAAGTCATGGCAAGCTCAAGCTACCTCAGGCTATCTGGGTCATAGGAGAGATGGTCACAACATGCTTCTTCTTGGGGATTCAGGAAACTAGTTAGGTGACAATAACTTGTTTAACTAAGGGAGAAAGTGACTCAGGCAATGAACCCCTTGGTTGTTTCCCTCCATGAACAACATCATATAGATGTGTCCGTCATCAGTGGTTTCAGAAATCTCTTCAGGCCTGACTGTTAGAATTTCTTTAGATACGAAGGACCTACCGCCTGCCTCTGCTGTTTCTTTGCAGCCCCAAGAGAAGTATAAATTATCCCCCAAGACACTAGGATAACACTGTCTTGCCCTTGGGAATAGCCTTGCCCTGGAGAAGTATCACTTGAGAGACATCAAATTCCCTGACCTTGCCCACACGTGACAGCTTGCGAGAACTCCTGAGGAAATAGAGATTAGGGAAGAAAACATCATCAAAAAGCACTCCAGTCAGCCTTTGCCACCTCCTGTGTTTTTAGCCACTAAGCAGATGGAGCCATGGCATTTGTTAGGCGCCTGGGACGGATGTGGAAGCATGTCCTTGCTCTCACCAAAGAACTGAATCTCCGGGATCTGAGAATTAATATCCCATAGTACCCTCAAACATCCTTTCCCTGTACAACATATCTATTCTCACCTGCTGTTTGCATCTTGTATCCCTTTCATCCCCCCCGTCTGTCTCATATTGAACACCTGCCATGCTGGAAGCTGCTGTCTGTGTCCTTCCTAACAAGCTGTACACACACAGTCAAAGCTTGGAACATGATAATGCCCTTCTAGGGGTGCTCTTTCCCCACGGCCTACTTCCCCAATGCTCTGAGGAGTCACCAGGGACCTCCTCATGAGCCCATCTCTAGAGAGCTGGCTGCTTGTACTTGCCTAGCTGAGAATTTCTGCATCCTTTGTCAAGCTTTGAACTGGTGGCGGGGGGGGGGGGGGGGGGGGGGGGGGAAGCAGAACTGTCACAGTCATGCCTGGGGAGAGGAGCAAAGCAGGAGCCACGTGACAGTGCACTTAATGAATCATGCTTCTCACCTTCCAAACGGAGCTACACTCTGTCCACACACAGACCCCTCTTACCTTGGAGCAGCAGGGACCCTCTGAGGTCTCGAAGGATGCTGGTTGGATAGCAGCATCCACTTCTGGCTAGGAGGTTTGGGTTCGACTACTACAGGCCTGCTGTGTGAAAGATTTTTCCTAGGATGACAAAACACACATGTCTACTCACTCCAGAACTTACAATAGACGAGAGTAATGATTGCAGCAATGTCCAATTTGGTGAACCAATGACATTTCTATTGGGAGGAGAGAGAGGTGGAAGAGACAGACAGATGGATGAGAGAGAAAGAGGGTCTCGTGTAGCCTAGCCTGGCTTTGACTCTGCTATGTAGTTCTGAATGATCTTGAACTTCTGACTCCCCCCCCCCCCCCCACCTTCACCCTCATCCAGAATGCTGAGATTATAGCATGTGCCACTAAGCTATGTGGGGCTAGAGATTAAAATCAAGGCTTCCTACATGCCAGGCAAGCACTACACCAATAGTGCTCGTCTCCCAGACATTTGATGACTTGAGCGTTTGCTTTCTGTCCAGTTCTTAAGAGGACTTGAGTATCTGGGCTGCTGGAGAAAAGCTCCAACTGAAGAACACGAGCCCTCCCCCACTTCAAGTAAATGACGCCACTGCTGTTCTGAAACACACCTGAGCCACTTACTTTATTTTTTTGCCTCCACATATCTGTTTCAATACTTATTACTCATCTTCTGGAGCCTTCCCAGAATGCTGGCTGGATGCAGCAGTCACCTCGACACGGTCTCTGTTCCCCAGTGAAGAGGGATGTGTCGGATGAGGTGGAGACGAACCTCCCTTTCAGTAATAAAGAAGAACCGGATGCTTCCGGAACGGCCCCGCACGCTGTCTTGCATAGTCGGCAGGAGGTAATTGCTGTTTTGAAAAAAACAAACAAAAAGCTTCTCTTGCTTTCATCTTTGCGAATCTTCCAAATTCATGACAGAACAGAGAACTGAACTCCTGTGATCAACTAATAGGAAGACAAAAGAACGAGCTTTCCCGCTGTCCCTGACAAATGCAGTGGGAGGAGCCACAGAACAGATGAGAAGGACACTAGGTGGGGAGCATTCTGTTGTGTTACTTTTCTTATCAAAGGCGAGCACCTCGGTGGGGTCCACATACTCACAGCCTCCACAAGGAATGGCTGTGCATGTTCTCCAACCACATACTCCAACCACGTGTGCTGCAGCCATACATGCTCCAACCACATACTCCAACCACATGTGCTGCAGCCACGCATGCTCCAACCACATACTCCAACCACGTGTGCTGCAGCCACGCATGCTCCAACCACATACTCCAACCACGTGTGCTGCAGCCACACATGCTCCAACCACATACTCCAACCACAATATTCCAACCACGCATGCTGCAGCTATGCATGTTCCAACCACACATGCTACAGTCACACATGCTCCAACCACGCATGCTGCAGCCGCAGCCCCACCTGAGGTGGCACCAACATGCAGGAAAATGGAACACGAGGCAGGCCAGCTTTCTCTCTTCCTGCTGGCAACCCCAGGCCCAGGTACAGCATATGACCATCAGGTTTGTATCTGATACTTGATATACCAAAATAAACCCTGTTACTGCAATGTTTATTTACAAGGCAGGTGGCTTTTCTGCTTTCCATCTTCAGTCCTGTATTTTCCTTGGAACTACTCCAGGCATACTCCCTAAAAAGATTTGAAAACACAGAATTTTATAAATCATCCAAAGAATGAAGGACAGTGAGTGGTAAGTCCTCACTGTGGACAGAGTTGCATGCAATTATTAAAATAACTCTGCATATCCTGTTATTGACTTGACATCTTGTTCACGATATTATTAGTACTCTTCTCGCCTTTCCCAAGAATGGGCTGGATTTGTGATTTGAAATCTCACTTTCACATTAGGTTATAGGAGGACCACAGTCAAAGGAACAACTACCCAAATGCTGATTGACAGATAAACAAAATGTAGTGGACGTATAGCAGACTGTTCTTCAGCCTTCAAGAGGAGCGCCATTCAGACACATGGTATCATAAGTGAAACTCAACACAATGTGACATTGTTCTACAGGAGATAAGACAAAAGGATAACTAGCTGGTGATCTCCTCGTGTGAAATATCGAGGGTAGAAAAATTCACCGAGATGAAAAGTAGGACTCGCTATGTCCGAAAGAGTTGGATGGAGGACCCTGGTGTGGGAACTCACACTTGTCCCAGACTTAGGAGACTGAGGTACAATTCCCTTGAGTTTGAGGCGAGCCTGGGCTACATAGTGAGTTCGACACCAGTTGGAGCTCCAATGTGACACTGTCTCAAAGCCAACCAACCATCCACCACCACCAAAAAACTGAAATGAAAATGAAAAAGCGTAGAGTTAAGTTGGTCAGCTGTTGTTTAATAGTGCATAGTCTGAAGGTGAAATGTTGCTCCATAAGCTCGTCATATCCCTAGCTGATGTACTGTAGTAGAAACATATGAACAGCTAGTGAGTAAGGCCTTGCTGGAGGAAGTGCGTCACTGTGGGGTGGACACTGGAGTTTTCTAGCGTAGCTTTACTTTCTGTCCACTCTTTATATCCCTATTATATCTTTATATGCTGTGTGACCAGCTGCTTGTAAGTCCTATGGGCAATGCTTTCCTTCTCTACTGCAGTGGACCAGATCTCCTCAAACTACTTGTCAAAATAAAGTCTTCCATACTGAGTTCTTTCTTGCCAGATATTTTGGTCACAGAAATGAGAAAAGTTGATGATAGAAATGGGCACTGAGCTTCTGTTCAGGATGAAGAAGTCTAGAGATGGAGAGTAGTAGCAGTTACACACGGTGTGTATATACTTAATGCCAAGGAATAGTGCCCTAAAAGGGGTTTAAGGGTAAATTTTATTATATATATTTTATCACATTTTAAAAAAATTGCTTACTTACCAAAAGCAAAAAGACACTTAAAGGCTCTTTCTCTTAGATCACTCAGGTTGGGAGAAGGCAGCCGCTTATTCCAAATTCTCCTAGACAGCTCTGTAGAGATGCCCTTCCTGCAAGGTTTCAGAGTTCAGAAAATGTCTGCAAGCAACCAAGGACTTAAGATAATCACTTTGAATGCCTTCTAGAAGCAGATTCTCTGAGCCCATCCAGATACTGAAATGATGTAGCCTGTAACATGAATCTTAAAAGTTCTTATTAATAAAAAACAAACCCAGAGCCAGGTATTGGGGTGAACGCTGGATGATCAGAGAAACAAAACAAGCCACAGCCACCTCACCTTGCCAATTCTTCAGCTGATCCTATTTCCTCAGACTGGAAGCCTCTGAGTCCTCATCCAAATGAAAGCTTAACCAGGCTTTAGTTCCTGGTCCTCATGCCTTATATACCTTTCTGCTTCCTGCCATCACTTCCTAAGATTAAAGGTGTGAGTCACCATGCCTGGCTGTTTCCAGTGTGGCTTTGAACTCACAGGGATCCAGATGGATCTTTGCATCTGGAATGCTAGGATTAAAGGTGTGAGCTACCACTGCCTAACCTCTATGTTTAATATTATGGCTGTTCTGTTCTCTGACCCCCAGATAAGTTTATTGGGGTGCACAATATTTCAACCACATTTCCATTTTTTGTCTAAAATAAAAAAGCTTATAACTAATCCAAGAAAAACTATATCCAATAAGTATATACAATATATACAGCCAAGAATTACATTAACAATGTCTAGTCCATTAATATTTGACAGATTCAGGCAAAATTTTTTTTCATTGCTTATCCTATTTAAAACAAATAGTTCCTTTTTAAAAGTAGATTAAATAGTCTCCCTTTTTATCTTAGTAGCTTGCCAGCCTGTGAGGTGCAGCTTCATGAGAAACCCAGGGCCTCATGGGTAAGAAAGCACTCCTGGACTTCTGACCATCAGCAATCACGAGGCAACACCCTCCTTAAAATCTCATAGTCATCTGTTGTGAGTGGAATGAAATATGAACATGAATGACATGACAAATTCACACTAATATTGAGTAATGACTAACCAAGGCTCACAAAAATAGAAAAGGAGTATGGTTGACAAGATCAAACTTCTTTCCCTGCAGCAATTATGGAAGCATTAGCCAATGGGATCAAGAAAAATGTCTATATTCTCACCCTGCTTGTGTGTTTAGTTCTCGCTTGCTCAGTTCTGTAACACACGGCTACCCCCTCTCAGCTTCAATGTGACCCCCCCTTCCCCACATTACTTGGTGTGAGAATGGGTATTTTTATACAAGTCCAGAATATTCTTGTTTCCTCTGTTGTGGTGATTCAAAATCCATACAGAATCCCTGTTTCAGCCTTATACTGAGATTTCTCAGTCCTATGGCCAAACATAGGAGGAACTAGGAACTCCACAGAGTAATACCTGCTCCTTGGGTTCGCTCTCTTCTCCAACGTCCCATCTACCTTTACCACGGTTGTGGTGAAATTCTTACATGTTTCCCAGGAGCTTACAATGGTCACAACCAGAAAGACATGTCATCTCTCACCAATGTCTGATACAGGCCTGCCTATAAGTAGCATGTGGCAGGTACAGCCTGGAGATCTGGTCAACCCAGGAGTAATATTCCCTATCTGAGGAATCATTTAGCTATAGAAGAAAAACTCAAGCAACTGAAAAAACAAACGATGAATTCTGAGTCTTGAGTGAGATGTGATGAAAGGAGACAGATGATGTTGGGAGAACATCTGTGAAATGAAGTTTCTGAACATGAAGTGAGTGATACATACTGTGCTCTGGAAACAGACACGGGTTCATGACTAGTAAACACTGAATATGGTGGCCTACTCCTGTGGTTGGGCTAGGGGCCACTTTTTGAGGGGGAGTGTTGGGTTTTGGTTTTTTTCAAGACAGGGTTTCTCTGCGCAGGCCTGGTTGTCCTGGATTCTGTAGGCCAGTCTGGCCTCGAACTCACAGAGATCTACTTGCCTCTGCCTCCCAAGAGATGGCATTAAGGCATGTGCCACCACCACCCAGCTGGGGTCACATTCCTAAATTATGTAAGACATCAGAAGGGATTGGTGTGTACCAGGACTTCCCATCTTTAGTACTAAGGACTCCAATCATTGCCCCTTGAAAATGCCTCCTGCACATGAGAATGCCATTCTATTCTGGCCTCTAACCTTGGTATGGTTTTCAAAGCAATATAAAGTAACAGGTAGTAATAGATAAGGGCCTTAGATCCCCCATCTATTTTTTTTTTGCCCCCAAGGTCTTTCTGTCCTTATTAAAATGGGGTCATTCCACCCAAGATGTCTAGATTGGATTAGATGATTCATTGAAATGTCTTCTACCACTGAAGTCTATAATTCTATGGGTTGAGTCTCGATATCCACAGGGTACTATTAGGATGTTCCCAAGGCGCCATCCTTGGATCTTGACTAGGACAAATTGAGCAGTGTTTCCACCCCTACACCTCATGTCCAGCAACCCAGAGCAGAAGTCTAGTTCCTACCTTAAAAATTCAAGACTCTGAATGAGTTTAATGATAAATGGTCAGTTGCTTTGCAAAAGCCACAGTTGGGGTTTGTTTTCAGATGTAGTCTTCTGTCACCAGGAAGGTGGGACTCCAAAGTCTGAAAAGTGGTCTGAAGGTCCTACTTCATCAGGAGGGCAGGCCGGATGAGTGCCTGAGCAATGGGCCCATTTACATAAAACCTGTTCTGCAGTACACACATGGACAGTCTAAGAGCCCTTTCAGGCTCAGCTCCGCTCCTTCATTGCTTTGGCGGCCCCTGACAGCAGATGAGGTTAACTGGTCCTCAGACAATCTTCTGGGAAAGTGAAATAGCCAGTAATTGCTTTTTTCTTCTTTTTTTCCAAAAGAGTTTTTCAATTTCTCATCCAATGGAAGAATCCTTGTACATGAGTGCTCACCCTGTCCTGGGAGTAGATCTTGAAGCCGGATTTGGTAATGGCCTGGGGTTCCCAACCTCCCTAGGGAGAGAAGTGGAACAATTTGCTGGAAGTTCCTCACCCCAAGCCCCTGACCTTAAACCCTCAGTAGAAACGAAAAGCTGCATCTCAGAGCGGAAAGATTAGAAACCCCTGTGCAGAGTGCTTCTGGGTCTTTAAGGCTTCCATGGAAATCAAGCTAGGTCAAGCCTATTAAGGGAGTAGGGAGGCACCTTCCTCAGGAACGCTGAGAATAACAGAAGAGAACCTTGGCTGACTAAGTATGAGCTCTTTGATTTCTGTCTCACATTTACTTACCAAATCTTAGGGAAACTAACTCAATTTGTGTTTGAGAATAGCTCATTACTAAAAGAAAAGGGGAAAGTGCTTTGAAGACAGCCTCTCCAACCCCCCCCCATGGTTTATATATACATTGTGCAAGCTTATCACCCCTTTCTCTCAGCAATTGTCTTTACAGAGAATCATCAGGAAGCAGGCAAGTAAGGCATCCTCCTAGACTTCATTCCAACCTTGGGGAGTGGGGAGAGAAGACGTAAACAAGTTAGTACAAATTTCTGTAAATAGAGCCTTCAACTGGCAACACATTTTTACATTCATGTGTAACCGGCCTTTTGGATTGTTTCCTGGACACTGGGAAGATCCATCAGACATCCATTAGGGCTTTCCTGAAGCCTTGCACAATAAACCAGAGGCATATACTTCTGTTACAGCCAAGAAGAGCCAGTTAGCTTGGACCCAGGCAGCACGTGCTCTGTGACCCCGACTCTCTCCTGGTTACTTTCTCCTCTCACGCTGGGCCCTGGCACCATGGTTTCTCTCTCCTCCTCCTCACACCCATTCTCCAAAATCATTTTTTTTTTTTAAATCCACACCATCTCTCGTCCTCCAGGACATCATCAACACCAGACAGCAATATAAAATATCAAATTCTGATTTAAGGTCTTCAAGGGAGCTAATCATTTTCATTTTAACTTTTTGAGAATGTCTGTGTATAATTTACAAAAGAAAGATTGCTTTTTGTTTTGTTTTGTTTTGTTGTTTTGTTTAAATCAAGAGGAGCAACCCAAACTGGAGATGTCAGGTTATGTATGGGATGGGTAAGGATGATACTCATTAGTCAATAGGTAGGTTCAGCATTTGCTGTCATTGTGAATCATAGCTAGACTGATAGCCTGATAAGCCATGATTGGAGTCCTAGAGGTGAGTGTTGAGGATAGAGGATTATGGATAGGATCAAGGACCACAGCAGAATGCTGTGGTTAATGGCAGCATTATTAGGTTGACAAGCATGGCATCGAAGTCCAGGTGTTAATGGCCTCTCAGTTCCCAGGGCCACTGTCAACAAAGTCATGATAAATCAGCCTAGTCAAATCTTTCAGTCACATCTGATCTGATGGAGACAGATACACTCACAAGATGTTTAAAACAGGAAAAGCCAAGACTACAGAACAGAACCAGGAAGTGTAGAGGAAAATGGATGACAAACGTCTGTCCAGTATTAATTTCCATTATCATCATTTCTGAGGCAGGTGACATCTGCAATTAGTGGTCAAGGACATGAGAATTTGAATTCTAAAAGCATCTCTCCTGTGAATTCACTAGGTTCTGAAATAGTAATTCATTTTCAGGACTCCAGATGCCAAAGAACTTGATCAAATTGTCCTCTCAGGATTGATGATTTCAGTGGGCTTCTGAGATATCTGTAAAGCCCCACAAGGCAACTCAAACACCACTGTAATGGCAGGCAGTGGAGTTTCTGCGTCAAAAGGAGTCCTGAGGAAATGCAAGCACTGAGATTGATCTGAGGGAGAAATAAAGCACAGAATAGGAAGTGTGCCTCTGATAGTCAAAAGTCTAGACCAGCAGAATGGGCTGAATCAGCCAGCCACTTTCTGATTAATCTGAGGCCTGCCACACAACAGGGGTTTACATCTGCTATCATGAACTTGGTCAATAGCTTGCACCTGGGGAGGCCATGGGCTTTCGTAGGGGAAATACCACTGGGTTTTGCTACTGTGTTTTAGGTTGGTGCTGCTTTCAGAATTGGTAAGAGAAAGTTTATTTTGCAGTGGGCAGTGGTAGCTGCAGGGACCAACAGCTAGTCAAAGTGTTGAGAATCAGTGATGGTTGACTGCCTAGCTCTGAGTGGAGCATCTGTATCATCCCCTCCAAGACTCAGGGACATCACAGAAAGGGGCATAGAATGAACATAAGAGCCTGAGGGAGGGTTGGGGATTTAGCTCAGTGGTAGAGCGATTGCCTAGCAAGCTCAAGGCCCTGGGTTCGATCCTCACCTCAAAAAAAAAAAAAAGAGCCTGAGGGAAGAAGGAGTGTTGTGGAACAGTCCTCAGCCCCTTACACTCTTGAATTTACGGTACCTGTGACCAGCCCTGTACAGTCCGCAGGCCCTTACACTCTTGAATTTACAGTAGCTGTGACCAGCCCTGTACAGTCCGCAGGCCCTTACACTCTTGAATTTACGGTAGCTGTGACCAGCCCTGTACCTGGTGGCATCTATTTCCTATCATAAAGGATGGTGGAGCTAGCAATGCCCCACTCCTCTCTGAGGGTCTATAGGCAGATGATGGTTGGGGGAGGGAGAGATGCTTTCTTCACTGCTGTAGGCACTGCTAAGACCCACATGCTCCTGTAAATAACCCTGTACCAATGCTCCTATAAGGAAACTATTTGGGTCCCCCAAAAGAGTTAAAGCCTTGAAAGTAGAAAGGACACTGTTTGGGGAGCAGAAGGGGATCAGTGGGGATGGGAAGGGACCAGAGAAGGTAGTGGGGGACAGTGAATATGACCCAAGTGCATGTATAGAATTGTCATACTAAAACCCATGATTAGTAATGCCATGATTTATGCTAATAAAAAATAGTTTTTAAAACGAGGCAGATGAATAGCCCTTGGCACCAGCTATACTTGGCTGGTTTTCCTTTCAAGAGATTTTAAAATGCAGATGTCCAGGGTCCAGCTCAGAGCAGCTGTATGGAGCTTTCTGGATATATGATCTAAGCTTCCCTAGGCTCCAAATGCCCCGTGATCCCAATGTCAGCTAGCAGTGGAAACCACCACGGAGGGACTAGGAACTAAGCGAATCTTTGTGATTAATTAATTAATATAAAGGAAGAGTTTTCTGAAGATGGCCTACAAAAGTTGTCAGCTGGTTCAGTTCCATGGGAGAGATTGAGAAAAGAAAAGAGAACACATCCAATACCAAGAAGGGTACGCAAAGACTGAGGAAGTGGCCGCTGCAAGAGTGACTGTGGTGAGTCCAGGTTTTGAAGGGAAAGTAATGAGAGAGATGGGCAGGAGGGAACTAAATGACCCCATGTCTTCACAAAACTCAGAGTAATGGGCAGCTTCGAATTTTCTCTGAAAATTTAACCTTAGCATTGAGCAAAAACCCAGCTGAGACAAAATGTCAGTCAGCTGGAAGGAGGTTGCCACATACTTCTTGCAAGTTTTTGTGGCTGTAGTTGGTTGGTTTGCTTTTTTTGGCTTGTTTGACTTCTCTGGGAGATACTTTACAAGTTCTTCATATATTAACAAAACTAAACACTCAATTTGCAGAAAACACACACACACACACACACACACACACACACACACACACACACACACACGCATGTGCACGTTGAGGCCCAGACAAGAAGTCCCTTCTTGAGACAGGAACTAAAGAAAGACCTAATCAAAGTTTTCCTTCTCGTCACTGTTACTGTTACCATTGTTGGTGCTGTTCTAACAGAGACCTGCAGGCAGGAGGGGATGTTAGAGCTGGGCATGGTGGCACACGCTGAGAGTCTCAGTACTTGGGAAGCAGAGGCAGGAGGATTGCAAACTTGAGGTTAATCTGAGCTACACAGTAAGACCTTGTATCAATAAAGTAATCTGTGGGGAAGTCTGAGAAAGAAGGGATGATTAGGAAAAAGTGTGATGGATGGACAGATTTTCTTTCTGTAGTGAGGTCACGTTTGTAGCTCGAAGGTGAACACTCATTTTTTTTTTTTCTAAATACTTTGGGCCACTTGATGTCTTCTCATGGTTTTATTTTTCTATTGGATGCTGATATATCATGTGCCCCCATCCTGACAACTTTTCAGCAACCACAGGGACGCATGCCAGCTCATGATAGCTGCCTGGATTTTCAACGGTATCTGCATTTTTATTTTAATTTTACTGATATCATTTCAGTGTAGAAATTTTCATTTGGAAAGTGAAACCATTTCTGTTCTAGTAGAAAATGGAAACTTGATGTTTGGTGTTCTGTTTTAATTTGGGATTTTAACCAGCCAATGGTTTTAATCAGAGTAAAATCTGCATTCTTGTTTAGCTTTAGCGTCTCAAATCTGAAATAGGGAAATCACAGCTTCAGTAACAGAATTGAGAATGTGGTCCTGGCATCTTTCTTAAAAGGAATTTGGATAAAGCGTCTCAGTAAATGCTCACAAATTACTCACACCGAATGTTTAAATAGACACAAACAGGCTTAGAAAACCTGGTTGGACTCAATGTAGTCATTAGGTATGTGTGTGAAAATTGCTGCAGCCTCTTCATGAATGTGTTTTTACATTTTTATTTATTTTATGAGTCTGAGTGCTGTACCTGCGTGTATGTGTGTGCACCACGTGTGTGCCTGGTGCCTGAAGAGGCCAGAAAAGGGCATTGGATCTCTAGGACGGAGTTACAGATGGTTGTGAAGGGCCATGCAGGTGCTGGGGATTGAACTCAGGTTCTCTGGAAGAGCAGCGAGTGCTCTTAATCACTGAGTCATCTCACTGGTTGCTTCTTCATGAAATTTGTATCAACATATTTGCTCTGAGGTAGTAAAGGGGTTGGGAGGTCAAGGTCATGGTTGAAGAAATCATAAGCCTGAGCTCTCTCCTTCCATGAAGAATTGATGGAATCTTTGTATGTGGGGGGTCTGTCTGCTGTGTTCACGGGGTCTTAGTCAGAACTTCTGAGATTCTGAGTGAAGTCTGGGAATTTCAAATCTGCAAACTACCCTCATTGCAATTAGAGTGAGCTGTGAAACATCCTGAGAAGTTATTTGAATCTGACAGCTTAAAAAGAAGCCCTTAGACCCACTGTGTACTGTACATACTGCACACTGTATGCTGTACTTACTGTATACTGTACTTGTGTATGCTGTGCATCATATACTGCACTTACTGTATACTGTTTACTGTACACTGTACTCACTGTATACTGTACTTACTGTATGCTGTACTTACTGTATGCTGTACTTACGTGTGCTGTGCATCATATACTGCACTTACTGTATACTATGTGCTGTATACTGTACTCACTGCATACTGTACTCACTGTATACAGTATACTGTACTTACTGTATACCATGCACTATGTACTGTACTGGCTGTGTTCTGTACTCGTGGCATACTGTATACTGTACACCATATACTGTACTTATCACATAGTGCACACTCTATACTGTACTTGCTGTATACTGTATACTTAATCACTGCATACTATATTTACTATATACTGCACTTGCTGTGTACTGTATACTGTGTACCACACTTAATGTATACTACACACTATATACTGTACATACTGTATACTGAACTTACTGCACAATGTATACTGTACTTACTGTACATTGTATACTGTACTTACTGCACACTGTATACTACACTTACTGTACTGCCCTGGGGCTTGCCCAAAGAAAAGAAAAGTTTGTAAGACTAGCAGTGATTGATAAGTCATCTGAGATAACTTTTCTTACATTTACAGAAGGATTTCTAGGGGAATTTTGCACCTTTTCCCCCATAGCCCTCTGCCCGTACCAATAATCCACAGCAGGACACAGATCTGTGACAACAGAAGGAGCCTGTACTTGAACCTCAGTCTGTGTTGGCAGCAATCCCAAACTTACCCTCCAGACTGTAGAGAGGAACCGGTGTTGATATTCCTGAGATCAAACATTTAATCAGATGACCAACATTGATTAAGTTGGTCTGATATTGACTGCACCAATTCTTTCAGATGAAACCCCCAAACCCAGTTAACAATGCCCATACCTCCAGAACTATTATAATAAATGTGTGTGGTCTTTTTGCTATTATTATTGTTTGTTTGTTTGTTTGTTTGTTTTTTGAGACCTGGTTTCTCTGTGTAGCCTTAGCTGCCCTAGAACTCGCTCTGTACCAGCCTGGCCTTGAACTCATAGAGATCTGCTTGCCTCTGCCTCTCAAATGCTAGGATTAAAAAAGGTGTGCACCTCTGCCACCTGGATTAATTTGTGTTGTCTTAAGCAACTAAATCTAAAGTCATTTATAGCAGCAACAAGGAACTAATCATGGAAACTAATATGGCATCTTACTCTTCATGAGTTGTCTCGGATGATGTATAAAAGAGAGGAAGACATCTCTAAAGGAGCACTGGATTACAGGCTCTGACTCCAGCAGAGTATGAAAACTATCCTCTGAATGCTCCCTATTCCTTAATGTCTATGAGTGTATGTTTCAAAAGGAAGGCGCTTGTGAGACTGACTCACTTGAATGGGGCTTATGGCTTAACAGGAATGAGTAAGCCTTTTGCTAAGACTGTCCATGATGTCACGAGTCATATGGAGCCCAGTTTCTTTCTGATGGCTCCTCCAGCTACCTTTCTAGTTAGAGTTTTCCTAGGAAAGAAGAAAGCTACAGGGGCCTTGCATCAAATAGAAGTGGGTTTAAGTCCGGCCTCACAATTTCCTAGAGAAGAGAAAGAATTCACGTGGGTGTCCGGAACCTTGCTTTCTTAGACTGAAAAATGGAGGTAATAACGCTAACTTAATGCAGTAATCCATGCAGTGTGAACGGTCTCTAAGCACCTTGGCTCTCTTTTCACTCACCTCTCCCTGCTTTTCCCCACTCCTTCTGGACTTATCAAGCCTTCCCCTGGTGACTTAGGGAAGAGAGTTCTATCTGTTTTTTTTTTTACCTTTTCCCAGGAGCCCGGAAATTGACGGTCGGCGGGAGAGCAGGGTGTGAGCATCTCATCAATTCTTTTCCTGTTTCACTGCTATCTCCTTCACATAACAAGTGAGCTCACTGGCCTTGGCAACTTTACCTTTTACTTCTACAGGGTGGCCAGATTGTCTAAAGGGTGCACATGGCTTCTCCCCACCATAGAATTCTTTTGGGAAGAGTGATGTGCTGCTTTCTGACATTAACTAACACTGGGAGGTTTATAAGGCATGAAGAACATTGTGTTGTGGAATATTTAACTATGTAAAGGTGTGTTACATTTGCTTATGTGGCAGAATATTACTTTAACTATGTGAAGGTGTGTTACATTTATTTATGTTAGAGAATATTACTTTAACTATGTGAAGGTGTGTTATATTTATTTATGTTATAGAATATTACTTTAACCATGTAAAGGTGTGTTACATTTGCTTATGTGGCAGACTATTACTTTACCTCTGTGGAGGTGTTTTACATTTGTTTCTGCTGCCTTTGTTAACGATGTAAAGATGTGTTTTCTGCTTATGCTGCATTTGTTTAACTATGTAAAGATGTGTTGCATTTGTTTCACCTTGCCTGCCTAAGGCCCTTGATTGGGCTAATAAAAAGCTGAACAGCCAATAGCTAGGCAGGAGAGGTATGGGCGGGATTGGCAGGCAGAGAGAATAAACAGGAGGAGAAATCTAGGCTCAAATATAGGCCAGCCAGACACAGAGGAAGCAGGAAGGTAGGACAAACAGAATGAAAGAAAGGTAAGAAGCCCCAAGGCAAAATATAGATAAAGAGACATAGGTCAAATTAAGTTATAATAGCTCAAGGGACAAGCATAGGACAAGGCTGAGCAATTGTAACTAATAAGTCTCCATGTCATGATTTGGGAGCTGGTTGGTGGCCCAAAAGGAAATCCTACTACAATACTGCTTCATACATCACACGTATATTTATTCATTACATTCTCATAGCTCCTCACATTTGTGGACAAGGAATCGGAGCCACACGTTGGCTAAGTGCATGGGCCAAAGTCTCACAGCTCATAAGGGGCAGCATGGCGATTTGAACCCTGGCACGTGTAGTTTTGACATGTATACTCTCAACCACGTCCACAGCTTGTGTGCCTCCTTCTGCCGGGAGCTCATTCTACAGCAAGTCCAGGGTGCTAGATGAAGAAAACACAAGAGAAAGTGAGCCCCAAAGAATGCTTGACTTAGGCATTGAGTTAAAGTCTCTGGAGCCTGAGACTGTTTGCAAACATTCCCAACAGAAGCCTGAGCACTTTGTCTATGGGCAGGTGGCAGTTGGACCAGCTTTGTCTTTCTAAGCAACAGTGTTGGTGTCAGACTGCCGATCCAGAGACCCGTGAAAGGGTTGGGAGTTTGCTTTTGTTTCCTGGGGCTAAAGCACCTTGACAGAAAACAGTCTCAAGATTCCCAAGGGTGGCCGGGTTGTCAAGCCTCCCTTCTTGGAAGGAGGAAGCATTCCCACCTCCAGGAGATGAAGTGGACATTTTCCTGGCTGAGTGGCTGGTAGCACTGTTTTTACTAAGCATACCTGCATCTCTCCTTCCAGAACCAGACTTGAATTGTTTTTTAATCCCTACGAAAGACCACAGATCCCATTCACCCCCTCCTCTTTGAAAGAGGCAAAGGAGAGGACAATTCTTCGGGGTTCTGTCTTTGCTCCAGGACCCGAGCCAGCCTCCTGCCTCCTCTTGACCTGCCACTCAGCCCCATGGGTTTCTTTCTCCTACACCAGCTTCTTTTTTTTTGGCCACCAGTAAACACAGTGACCTTTGAAACATGGAGAGAAAAGAGCTTTGAATTAAACGGGCTCAGACCACATTCAGACAGCCTCATCTGGAGGCCAGAACAAAGAGAAGCATAGTTTTCTAGCTGTCTTCCTAATTACACCAAGCAGTGATCATTCAGGCCCCAGCCTGAGCATTAACCCCCCAAAGGGAGAGCCGGGCAGGCACATAGGCCACTTTGTTGCAAAGCCCTCCAGCTAAAGTTCCCATGTGGCTGGGACTGGTTTCCAGGACTCTGGGCTTTTCCTTTCTTCCTTCCCCATTAAACCCCTCAACCCTTCTTGGCAAAGGCCCCTAGGTGAGGTAAGTGCCAATTAGCAAGAAAAAGCTTTGTGTGTTCCAGGGTTATGGCTTGGAGCTGGGTTCTCGGGAAAAACATCCTTCTTCTCTGGTCCAGAAGCCAGGGTGGGCAGAGAGTAAGGATCCTCAGGGTGGTTCAGATGTCATTCATTTTTGCTTCTTCCTCCCCACCTGAAGTCCTTCCTGAGGGTTTCTTCAGCTTGAAATGATGTAAGCCAACCCATCAGAAGGACCAAACCCAGAAGCTCCAGCTACTGAGGTAACCATGGCAGAAGGCTTGGCAAACTGGGCTTTTGAGAAAAAAAAAAAATAACACTACATTTTTTTTGGGGGGGGGGGTCTTTCAAAATCAATATGGCCAGAATTCAGAACGAGTAGGTGGATGAACTTATCTAATTTAGAGAGTTGTTAAAGCCTTTTATGGAAGCTTCAAATTTGGATTGGATCATTTTTCTGTACCAGAAACAGTTTTTATTCGTGTTAGATCAGTGTTTGAAGAAATGGGCTGTAGTAACCTGCCGCTAACATCCCGGGAGCCCTTAAAAACCAAGAGGCTTAGCAATGAAGACACGAATGAGCAGAGAGACACAGTCTAACAGTTCTTCCCGTCATTAACTGTACTCCATCTCCAGAGTTTTCAGAGAGCATGAGAAATGGTGGATGCAGATTAGAATGCACGCAAATAGCACCCACCACCACATTTTAATGCATTGTTTTGTGCTTGCGGTTTCCGTCTTGTGATTTGGATTTTCATTTGCCTGGGAACAAAGCCTGGCTTCTCTTCCCCATTGGGAAGCAGGAGGCAAGCCCCTGTTTCCGGAAGCACCATGGTGGTGTTTCTGAAGCAGTAGGATGCTCCCTGGCCCAGGACTTGCTCTCTGGCTACCACCTTCTCGCTGCCCACCACAGGTACTGCATTAGCTACACACGGAAGAGGGGGAAACATGCAGCCAATCAATCGCATTGTCTGGCTGCGGAATATACAAGCAATTGCAGCCTTTGGTTTATTAAAACTGAATAGATTGTTCTTCGGGAAAAAAAAGAATCCGAGTGCTAACACGTAGAGTCTTTTCAAACAGAGTGTGTGGTACAGCGATGGCTTTTCACTCACCAAGTCTTAGGCTCTTAATCGAGGGCTACAGACAGTGCACATTTTCTAGCCTCCTCTGCACTGGGTGGTGGTGTGGTGGGTGGAATGTGGGCCAAGGTAATGCACACAATTCCTAAGTCTTGTCCCCCTAAACCCTTACACAATGTTGACTGAAGGGCTCTCTAACAGGCCGGAGCATGGCAAACAGGGCGCTGACAGATTTTTACCGGGTTCCCTTCCCTCTTTCTCCCTAAACTGCTAGATTCCATCCCTAAAGCTAACTCCCTTATTTGGCTATTGACTCATTCCTGAGACTGAATGCCAGGGTCAAGCAGTCAACAATTATTTGGCTACACCAGCTCACCCATCCAATCAAGACTTACCAACTCACGCTAGCACAGACTCCTACTTTCCTCCTTAAAAACCCACTCCTGCAAAAACAAAAAACAAAAAACACCTGCTGCCTGCCCTCTGCCTTTGCCCAATCCAGAGGCAGCACCTCTCCCCTCCCCCCACCAACTTGTGAGCTTGCCCCTCTGGGGTAATACATCTCCTCTGTGCTGAGAATGTGGTGTCTGGGAGTGTCCTGTACTGACTCCAGGAGACCACCCTCCTTCTTCCTTCATCCCTGACCTTTTAGTCAGATGTGGAGGACCAGATGGAGAAAGCCTAGGTTCCCAGAGCGGCATCCTGAAGGCAAGAGGTTGGCTGCCAGAATTCCAAATGTCATGAGTGGAAGTTCCTCTCCAGGGGTCTCCTCTGACCATTGGCTACCATGCTCTAGGACACGTATTAGTTGCACACATGGGTCATTTCCCAAAGATTCCTACTTTGTGCTATCCACTTTCTGCCTGCCACATGCTGTTTCCCACACAGGCAGGACCATGAAAGAGCCTATGGACAAAACAATGGCACATCACTTCTAGTACCTGCCTTGAAAGGTTCCTTCCTGGTTCTCTCTGTGGTGAGGCCAGACAGCTGCAGTCAATCTCTGAAGACATCACCCATGTGATGAGGAAGGGAAACCTGTCCCAAGTCAGGTAAGTGAGCTTGGAAAAGCATTGTGTAACCTCGCCTGCTCCAGTAGACAGTGTGAGTTACAACTTTGGGGGGCACTGAACCACAGCCAAATCAGCTGAGCTGTTCCTGGACTCTTGACTCCAGAAACTGAGAAATGTTTGTATATTTAAATCACTAAATTTGGGGGACAGCTTGCTGCACAGGGATAGAAACTACCACATGAATAAGAACTAAGTGTTTGTTGTTTTATCGTCTAAGCATTAGGACTATCTGTTACAGCACCTAATCAATTCTGATGCACACACCATATGACAGTGTGTTCAGAAGCTGTGCACATATTTGCTAAGAGCTTGTAGAGGTCAAGAGTTTATCCTTCTGGCAGTCTTACTTAAGGCCCAACTTAGCATCTTGCAGAGAACACGGGCGTTGGAAAAGAAAAAAGATGAAAACGAATGTCTCGTAGCAAGAGCCATGACACACTTCTTTACATAGCCATCGTAGTTAGTATACACTTTTTCATTTAGAAAAAAATGTAGATTTATTGATTTTGTTTCCTGTGTATGAATATTTTGCTTGCATATATGTTTGTACTCTACATGTCTAGTGCTCTCTCAGATCAGAAAGGATGTTGGATCCCCCTAGAACTGGATGGTTGTGGTGATGGGTACTGGGAACTGAGATCCTCAGCAAGAGCAAGAAGTACTCTTGACCCATGAACCATTTCTTCATACCCTCATCTAAGCAATTTTTACATGACTCCAGTTATATAGATACACAAAATGGGCATACAGATCAAACATATGCTAATGATAAATAAATTTAATTTAAAATAATTCTTTTGTATACTCTTATTATTTACTGAAGACAAAAGCAAATTTGTATACTAATGAGATGGATATTTTTGTTTATTTTGACACAAAGAATTAAATTGTAGTTGAATATGTGATACAGTAGAACATAGTATATCTTGATTGTTTTTCAGAATCGGTCGGTATTTCTATTTTATAATCATCAAGGCTGAGAATAACACTGCATGAATTCATAGTACAAAATGGCAAAGGTATGTTTAGATACCTTTCAGAAAATCTCTCCTCATCAATTGATGCAATATTTTTTTTCTAAAACTCAAGTCAGCAATTCAAATAGCAATTTTGTTGTTGTTGTTGTTTCTGAGACAGTAGTTTTGGAATGTAGTTACCTTCCACTCATGACATTTGGAATTCTGGCACCCAACCTCTTGCCTTCAGGATGCCTCTCTGGGAACCTAGGCTTTCTCCATCTGGTCCTTCACATCTGGCTGAAAGGTCAGGGATAAAGGAAGAAGGAGGGTGGTCTCCCGGAGTCAGTACAGGACACTCCCAGACACCACATTCTCAGCACAGAGGGGATGTATTACCCCAGAGAGGCAAGCTCACAAACTTCTCTCTGGCCACACAAGCCAGTTTAAACAACCCACAGCCTGCAACCTGATGAAGAGCACAGTGGCATGGGCCTGTAATCCCAGCTTTCAAGACATGGAGTCTGTTCTGTGTTGGCCAACTACCCCTGAACACAGGGCCTGCCCCGGAATATGGTTGATACACTCAGCGACACTGCATTGGAGAAAACTGATTTCCCCTTTCTCAACAGGTACCAATTGCAAATACCTTCTTGGCGAGCGGTGGGACTTGGTGTTCACTTTCCCCTTTCAGTGTCGGGATTTTCAAACGTTCTATTACGATGTGATCCAAAGGCTTTGATACTTCCATGCTGAGGAAGGATGGTAGGAAAACACCATCTACATTTTCTGTTTCTAGACCATCGTGTTTCAGCATGAACGGTAGAAACACCACAATTTACAGCACACAGTCGTCTTGAATTTGAGGTGTTCAGACACCATGAACAACGCTAAGTGTGCTTGTATACGTTCAACACCGAGGCTGTCTCAAGTCATGCCGTGCGATATGGGTAAGGACGGACAGAAACACCTCAGATTAGTTTTGCATTTGATTTTGGAACATGTTTTGCCATTGTGCACCATTCAGAAAGCTTTTGCTGTTGCCAGTTTTTTCTCACTTCTCACCTTCAGCTGTATGACCCCCACAGGCGGCTGCTCCTAGAAGCTTTGAGTACAGTGGGAGTCTGAGCAACTGCTTTCAGGCGGGACTGTCCGCTCGCTCTACCTACCCAGGGCAGGTGGAACCCACTGCACCGTAGAAAGTGTCTAGGATTATATTCTTAGCAAACACACAAATTGTAGTTTGCCCAACACTCAGGGAAAGAGGAAAATCCCAGCAATCATTGGTGGTCCAGATTATCACACTTCTGTTCTTGTGAAACAGGTTTGGTTGTAATTGCCACACAAGCCAGTTTAAACAACCCGCAGCCTGCAACCTGATAAAGAGCACAGTGGCATGGGCCTGTAATCCCAGCTTTCAAGAAGCCAAGGCAGGAGGATGGCCAAATCCGAGGCCAACCTGGACCACAGAGTAAGACTCTATTTCAAAAAACCAAACACAAACACCATGTCACTCTTCTGATTTTAGCCCCGAGGACATTGTCATAGTAAAGCCTTGGTTCCTTGTCACAGAGCAAGCTGGTGGCAGAGCCTGTCTTTTCTCTCTGGACTTATATAAATTCTTAAGCTCTCTAGGTTGCCCATGATGCTGATTTGCCCCCTTACCTTAATTCTCCAAAGAGACACAGCACAGCTGCCAGGCCTCAGAAGTGCTGCTAAATGGACAGTCTTGAGAGATTCAAGTTAACGGATATTATCATCCAGGTTCGTAAAATCCTGAAGGACATGTGTTTATTCGCCCAAGCTGCCAAACCCCACAGGGATGGGGACCCTTAAAGTTTGTGAGAGATCAGTTAGGAGAGAAATGCAGTCTGCTCTCAGATGACAGCACACAGCACCACCCTCTGTCTCCTCCAGACACACAGAGACAAGGCCGCTTAGCAGCCACTTTCAGATGGAGCAGCCCACGGGGATTCGTGGCCTCTCTGCTCACTGGCAAAACCCTTCAAAACGATTTTTTTCCAGGGCTGGTGAGTTGGAGTTAGCCTCAGAGAGATCAATGATGAGGCAAAGAGACGTGGGATGGACAGTGATCTCAGCACTGGCTTTTCCTGCTCACCGTATTTGTGCTTGGGTTTCCTCGGGGAAGTGTGTGGTGGGAACTCTAAGCACCACTTGCTGTCGGTGGCTCCTGGCTTGTGGAACCAGCTTTTTGGGGAAGGGTTTACAGGGAACGTTGCCAGTGTGCTAAGGGAAGATTTTTTATGACTTTGAAATGTTTGCAGAAATGAAAACGTTTAAAATTTGCGTTCCAGGCTGACGTAGACTCTTGGTGATGTAGAAATGACTCATGGAAAGTAAGACATTGTGGCTAACACACATACACACACACACACACACACACACACACACACACACACACTCCTTAATTTTCTTCTCTTTTTCAAGACAGGGTTTCTCTGTGTACCCTTGGATTTCTTAGAACTCACTCTGTAGACCAGGCTGGCCTTGAACTCAGAGATCTGTCTGCCTCTGCCTCCCAAGTGCTGGGATTAAAGGTGTGCACCACTACCCAGTTCCACTAATCTTTTCTAGGAATCCAACATATACCCCTCTCAGTCTTAGAACAAGATATGCCTGAAATCCATTAAGGTTAATGGATTAATATGGGCACAATTTTAATTTCTCTTTTATTTTGTAGAATGAGAGGCTTAACAAATAAAACATTGTGTTAAAGTTGTGAGAATAGGAAAGTTGGGTAGAATATTTGCTAAAAACCTTTGAGATTGTTTAAATAAAAACAAACTGATATTCTATCATCTATCTATCTATCTATCTATCTATCTATCTATCATCATCATCATCTATTTATTGACTGACTGACTGACTGATTTTGTGTACCTGTGTGCCATGGTACACATGCTTTGGTTCTCACCTTCCACTCTGTGTGTCCTGGGATCCACCTCAGGTTGTCAGGTTTGGCAGTAAGCACCCTTATCTGCTGCACCTATCCTAAATTACTAAGTAGGCTCTCAAAGATCTAGCTGTAATGGGGAATAAGTTGTGAATTCCTACTCTTGAAAATAAGAATAAGTGCTGTATGGCTCAGCAGCCGGCTTTAGTTGGTAGAGTGTTTGCTTAATATAATCAAGCCTGAAGTTTCATCCCAGCACCACATAAGCCAGGCTAGATCATGCCTTACAGATGCCCAGGCTAGATCATACCTTACAGTTGCCCAGGCTAGAGCATGCCTTACAGTTGTTGCCCCTTGTGTCCCATATAATACCAACACTCTAGGTGTGGAGGCAGAAGTTCAAAGTCACCTTGGTTAGATAGAGAGTTGGAGGCCAGCCTGGACTACATGAGTTCATCTTTTAAAAAGAATGAATGTTTTTTTAGATATTCCACACCTGGAAATACTCACATTTATGCTTCTCCAGTCATTCTGTGTCAATGAGAGCTTTCTAGAGAAACACAGAGGCTGTACTGATACAACTTGCAGGGCCATCCAGCTGTGTCTCACAGAATCAATTCCTTGGCATTAATCCGAAGCTTTTAGGTTTTTCCATGAAACTTTTTTTTTTTTTTTTTTTTAAATAATAGCCTATGACTGTCTCCTTTTATAAATAAACTCAGGGTCTACTAACAAACAGAGCTCTGTGTAATTGTCTGCTCAGGGCCACTCTGTGACTGAAGGGGCAGCCTTGATCAGAGTCTGGATTACTCCTGACAGTTGCCCTTGTGTCCCAAATGATCCATTAGCATCCTTTCATTCTCTCATGGCCACAGCAGGGGTGAGAGAGTTGAATTAAAAAAAAAATCGTAAGACTTTCATTTGGGGAAAAAAAAAAACCCTCCGAATCTTTTACTTCTGTTTTCTAGCCCCCTCATCCTCCAGCAGGGCTGGGCTGTTGGTTGTTTTCTTAGGCTTTGTTTTCTCGATTTGTTTATCAACTTTTGGTTCTTGCCCACCTTCCTTCCTGTACCATAACGCCACTTCACAAGCATTAGAACCTGGGCGTTGGTTTAGGCTTACGCTGCTCCATTCCTGCTTTTCAGTGTCGGACGGTAGTTAAACATCCCTGGAGGGCTGTGCCCAAGGAAATGGGCAAACGTCACATATTTCAAGTAACTGAGATGGAATGTCAAGGACAACCATCAAACCTTCTCCACCAACATTGCATTTTCCCAGAGATCCTAAAAAAAAGTTCACTACTGACTTTTGTTTCTGCTACAGTACATTTTAGAATCTCTTTTTTCTCTCCCTTCCCTGTCCTTTACCTTCCTCTTTTTTTTTTATCTTCCTCTTGAGATGGGGTCTTACTTTGTAGCCCCAGTTGGTCTGGAACTCATCATGTAGACCTTGGCCTTGAATTCACAGAGATCACTCTGTCTCTTGTCTTCTAGTGCTTGGATTAAAAGGCATGCACCATTGTGCCTGGATCCTTTTCCTATCCTTCTTTTGTTCCACGCCCCCTCCTCCTCTTCTCTCCTATTTCCTTCTGTTTGTTTTTTGTTTGTTTGTTTGTTTTTAAGATGGAGTATGACTATGTGACTCAGGCTGGCCTGAAAGTTGTGGTCCTCCAACCTCTACCCCTCAGGAGCTCCAGTTAGAGGCATGAACCACCCATAGTTCCTAAAGGGTAAAAATCCTTAAAACAATACAATATGGATCTGTTCATGTTTGGAAAAAGATGGTTACAACAACAGAGAGAAAATGGTTGCTGAGGAAATGGAAGAGATTTCAAGTGGATAATGATTTATTGAAAGACGAGTGTGCCAGGATCTCAGTAGGCAGTTGAGTTTTAAACTTCAAAGACATAAATGCCTGGTTTATGGATATTTGATATCATTTTGTCCCTTCAGCTTCCTTAGCTAACTTACAGGCATTTTGTCTTGGGTAAAGGGGTTTAAAACTAGTTAGGATTATATGAACTTACAATTTATACCAAGTGTATTGTTTCATACCTGATTTTCATTTACTCCTTCCAAATGTTGGTGTTGATATAGCCCCATGCCTTATCTCAGCGCGGACCTATGGGACTAGTGACTGGTCAGGACCTACATTTCTTTGTCAGATTCTCTTCTCTGGCCCCAAAGCTGCTTGATTGCCCTTTGAGAAAGGCTGCGGGTGCCAAGAATTAACTTGACACTCCTGACCCCCAAAGCTGGAATCCCTCAGGCTGTGACTGATGGAGTTGGCACGCAAATGTCCTCTGGATGAGATTGCTCTGGAGTGTGTGTCCATGCTGACTCCCCTGCAGGACTCACCTCTAGCTGCTGGCCCTTTCTTGGACACCTTCCCGCTTCTGTTCATTTTCCTATCTACTGCAGCATCTTCTTTACCTCCAGAACCAATGTCTGGAGCCTGTTGAGTTTGCTTTTGAGTTGGGAAGAACATCTAAGGGGTAGTTACTAAGTTGGTATGGCCCATCAAAACTTTGAAATTTCTGCTGTAGACATCCTACAAAGTGAATTTCAGTTTAATTTAATTTCCCAACAAACTTTTCCTGGTAAAGAATGTCTCCATTCATTTATTTACCCAAGTGGAAAACAGTTTATCATCTTTCTTAGCAGCCACATCTTTATTCTTAAACATTTATTAATGGAATTAACCTGTGCTGCTCCTGAACTAAGCAGAATAACCTGTAGGACCAGACTGGCCTCCTCTCCCTGCATATCACATTTCTTCCTAAGGGAATTTCCCATTCTCCTGGTGTCTGTTGCACAGACAACCATCATCACTCATGTTTTGTATACTGTAAGTGCTTCTCAGTGAGTCAGAGACGATTGTACCAAGGACCTTTCCCATGGAACGCCAGTGTGCCGATTGGCCACTGACCTCTGAGAGGGTATGGCATGAAGAAATGAAGCAGGCCAATTAAATTTTTTCCTCTTTGGAATTTCACGTAGAAAATACTGAGAAGATGGGCCAGTTGTGTGGGTATTAAGACAATAGAACGGTATGGGAATTCTTGGAAACCCTTGAATAATGATGGAAAAGAAGGTATGAAAAGGAGTGGAAACTGTATTACATTTATTTATTTACCTATTTGTTTATTGAGAATGTACGTACACACACACACACACACACACACACACACACACACACACACACACACCACAGTATGTGCCACATACGTGCAGGTCAGAAGACAACTTTGAGGGAATTGGTTCTCTTTCTCCACCACATGGAACCTGGGAACTGGACTTAGAGTCTTGGCCTTTTTGGCAAGTGTCTTGACCAATGGGACCATTTTACTGGGTCGGGATAAAAGTTTTAAGTTGGAAAAAGATGCGAAGAAGATGTAAGAGACGATGGATATGAAGCAAATGGATATGAAGATGGGAAGCAGGTGTGGGAAGCATACTGAAGTCTGGAACCTCTGAAGGAAGCTTCTGGAAGCCTCGCTCCTCTGTGATCTCTTCTCTTTTGGTGGCTGGTGGTCCAGCTTTCTTTACATAAATATCTTTCAACCAAGTAATTTGCATGTGCACCCTAACAGCAACCTGTCATTTTCACACTTAGCAATAGTAATAGAGCCTCGTGGCTTCCCCCTGGCTCCATCTGACGCCGCTGATACCCAATCCATGTAAAAGGCAAATTTGGTCACATTACTCTACAGCTACAAATGGCCCTCTCATCACCTGCATACAATTTTACAGTGCTTTTCAATATTTAACCTATCTCCAGCCTAGCCTGTCTTTGCTGCCCTGCCAGTCAGATGGAGCTGGACATGACTCTATATTCCCGCCATCTTGCATCCATTCTGTCTTTTCTCTTTGGCTGAAATTTGCACTCTCTTTGCACCATGTGGTCCCGTAGTGCTATTGGTGGCCTGAATAAATCCCAGTATCATTCTAGATCTAGAATTTCATTTGGAGGTTTTCCCAATGCTTCCCAAACAGGGGTGAGATGGTCTAGCCTTGGCTATCCTCAGTGATTATGTTCTTTAAGCTATCTCTTGTTTCTATTGCTCCCCTTTGGCCAGCATTTCTCAAAATATGTTCTGAAGAAAATTTGTATCAAAGTCTGAGAAGGTCAGGGGGCTAAGAGAGCATCCTGTTCTTCCATGTCAGAGTTTACTTCCCATTACCCACTCAGACATTTTACAGCCACCTATAATTCCAGGTCTAGGGGATCTGATGTCTTCTCTGGGTACCTGTACTCAAGTGTGTACATGCCAACACACATACACACACACACACAGAGAGAGAGAGAGAGAGAGAGAGATACACATAATTAAAAATAAAACTTAGGCAAGTGTTTCTGATTTAGTTTTTTCCTGAGAAATGTACAGATAAGAATCACCTAAAAGGACCTTCAACTGTTCACTGCCAGCCATTGTCTTAGCTGTTCTTGTGTGATTGCAAACTAACAAAAAGCAGGTAGTAAATCAAAACAAACCGGCTGCTTCTGAGCCTCAGGTTAGGCCAGTCTCTACGGAGGCAGGGGACTCAGGCTTGGTGTAATCTGTGCATACCCATTCTTGTTCACCATTTCCACTCCAGCATTATTTTCTGTATTTTGTGATAAAAAATACTTGGCAATAAACGATTTAAGATGGAAGGAAGATATTCTGGCTCACAGTTCAAGGGGAACATTCGGTCACAGCGGAGAAGACAGCAAGAAGCTAGGGAACGCATGGTGTCAGGAGCAGAAGGCCAGCTGCTCACATCACATCTGCATTTAGGCTGCAGAGAGTGACTAGGAAGTTGTGCCAGGCTGTCAAGCATCAAGCAAGCCCTGCCTGTGGCGACCTATTTCCTTCAGTGATGATCTACTTCTGCAGGGTTTCATAACAATCCCAAATATCGTCATCATCTGGGGACCACGCATGAATCTACAGGGACGTTTTTACACTCAAGCCACAGCATAGCCCCAGGCTCTGGTACAGGGAAGGGTATTAAGTAAACACATTGTCTTTCATGGATTGAAAGCAGCAGTGGTACAGAGAAGCCTGAGTGCGTACAGCACGGCAGACATGCAGCCAAAGCATCAACAAGATTAGCACAAGGCCCACTGGCTTCCTTAAGAGAAGGCCAAGGAAGAGCAGGAGCTCCTGATGCTCAGCTATTTCCTTGCAGAAATCCTCAGCGTGGGCTGTGAATTGTCAAATCCAGATTTGATTAAGCCCAACTCCAAGTCCCCGAGGCAAGTGTGTATCCACGGTCCTAATGTAATTATCAGAGCCACCTCTGTCTGCTACTTTCCAAAGGGCTGAGCTAGCACCCCACCAGTGGTACTAACGCCTCCAAAATGAAGCCTGCAATTAATCCATCACATCCCAAGTGGAGAGTGACTAGAAAGCTTCATCTGTCTCCTTCTGAAAAACTGAAACATTAAATGAAGCAACAGAAACAACACAACTTCCTTCTGATGCTCTGGAAAGTCGGGGCAAAACGTGGGCCCTAAAGACAACAGCAGAGATCAAAGTCCTGCATCTGACAAGGCTCTGGACATTTCCCGTTCTTCCTTGAGATGAGAATCTATCCCTTTGCAGTTTACCCATACTTGGAATTTTTGAAGGCAGTCATCGGTAAGGAGACTTCAGACTGAAGGATTCAGGATATGAAAGTGAAAAGGGGGTTTTTTCCCACTTCCTGACACTTGGAGGGTGGGCAAACGTCCAAACAGAAACCTCCTTCCAGAGCGAAGGGAACATGGGCATATATCAAATTAAACCGAAATGCCGCGGCTTCCCTGGAGCAGATGAGATTTCGCCACTGCATTCTCAGAGGGAAGAGGGGAAAAGCCGTCTACGCCCAAGTTAACCACAAGCCAGAGCTCTGCTTTGTTCTGTGAAACTCACAGCACATGGTTTCTCCTTCCTTCTCCTCCTCTTCTTCCTCTTCCTCCTCTGCTGTGGAATAAACCTACACTCCTCCTCCTCCTTCCTTTTTTCCTTCCCCCTTTCTTCTTGCTTTAAAATTTATCCCTACCCCTGTTAAAGGGCTGACTGGAACCACAATGATGAAAACCAAAATGTCCGGAGAAAGACTGCTGCTTTGTGAAATCCAGGCAGAGAGAGAAAGACGTGATGGAGTGTTGATACTCGACCTTACCTACTAGTGGAGTCTCAGCTGCTCCAAGTGGCTGACAGAAAGGATTTGGGAGCAGTCTGGGGGGCTGTTAAGTCTCCAAAAATTGGAATTTTGCTTACTATCCTTCACAGAAATGACTCATGTTTCCAAGTTCTAGGAGATTTCTCCGACTGGACCAACAAGTTCAAGGCAACAGTTTCCTGGTGACCCTAGAGCCAAGCCCCTACTTTGGGGACTTTTGGAATTGTCCCTGTCCAGATACACAGAATAGTCTCCGTCGGATGTTCCGCTTTGGGCTCAGCACAGGAGAAAGACGATTTCCCAGATTCGAGCCATCGAGGACAGAGATTGGGCAGGGGAAGGGAATGGTTTCACCAGGACTTCACTCCTACTTTAAGCCTGGATCCTGGAAATGGCAGTGACATCGTGTCTCAGCCTTGGCAGCAGCTGTCACGAGGATGCCTGGCTTGCATATCACAGTGCTCTTTTACACACAAATTATATTAAAAGTAGTTTCTGCCTTCCAGGGACTCCTTTGCCGAAAAGCGTGCATTGTCTCCTTCCGCCTGTGTATGAAACCTAAACTCACAGAGACGACATCCAGCATGCGCTCCTCAGTTCTTCCATCTTACCATCTTGTCCTGGGGACCAAGGCCTGTCAAACTCCTTTTCTAGAAAAAGCCAGATTTGTAAATATTTGGGTCTTGCAGGCCCTGTGTTCTCTGTCACCACTGTTCAGTCCCGCTGTGGCAGGGAAAAAAAAAAAAAAAAAAAAAAAAGCCATGAGCAATATGTAACTGAAGGAACATGGCTGTGCTTCAATAAAATTTTATTTACAAAACAAAACAAAACAAAAAACAGGTAGCAGGCACCGTTTGATTTGGCCCTGAGTCTGTGATTTGCCAACTTAACTTGTATTTTAGACAGACCAATGTACCCATTTTTCATACTAGTTCTCCTGCCTTGTAGCCTCCTGTCCCTTTCTCCAAGCTCAGATTGCTTAATTAATTCAAATGCATTGGTCACCGGACAATGATTGTGTTCCAGCTGCAGCCCTTAGAGCTAAAGACGCAAGAGTGAAAAAAAAAAATCAGTTTTCTATTATGATGGATTTTAAGTTCTAGCAGAAGCAAGAAGACGAGTTAGCCGATGCAAACACACCTTTGAGGTGGAGTAGATGAAAACAGTACGCATATGGAGGCGGAGGACTGTTTTGGAATAGACGAGAAAAGCCACGTTGAGGAGATGGTTCTGTAGCTGTGATGAAAGTCAAATTCATGCTCTAGATTCATAGAGGTGGGGAAGAGGGAGACAGTCAAGGCAGGCAGAACAGGAAGTGAGAAGCAGCCAAGGTAGATCCTCGTTGGCCCGCGGAAAGAAATGAAAAGTGGCCGGCATTGTCGGGGTGCTCTGAATGCGCGTGGGATGAGATGGAAGTTGTAGCTGTGAGCGAGATTTACTAGGGCCTTGTAAGCCGTGGAAAGGACTCGGATTTTATTCAGAATGGGACTGGAAACACTGAAGAGGAGGGAGTAAAAGAAGCCCACATTTTCTTATGTTCGAATGGGAACCCTGGCAGCTATGTGGAAAGCAGTTGCATGGCTAGGGTGAAAGTGGAGAGAGCTGGTGAAGGGTGACCGGCTGTCTAGGGTCCGAAAGCAGAAGGATTAACACTTTAGACTGTGAAGGAAACTTGCAGGCACGTTGGGACAATAGAGTGTAAAAGAAACACAAAGTAATGGGTGAAGCCAGAGTTCAGAAGAAGGGACTCCCATTAATTAAGGCAATGAGGGTTGGGTGGGAATAATCTAAATTGATTTTTTTTCTCTTGTTAGGTTTGAGATGCTATTTGGGCTTTTCTCAGTGACATACTAAGTAAACACTTGGATAAGTGTGCCTTGAAGTTCAGTGGAGACATCAAAGGCAGAGGTAGACATTTGAGAACCATCTGCAATCCACACGTGAGGTTATGAGATGAAGGAGGACTTCCTAGCAAGAAGTGAGAAGTGATCGGGAAAGGTGATATTCAGATAATTCGACCTTGTGTAGATTAAAAGAAAGAAGCCAACAAAGAAAGCTTACAAAGACTGCCCAGTGAGGCAGGAAGTAAAGTGAGGACCAGTGACCTCCCAGTCACTAAGTGAAGCAAGTCTCTTTAGAAGGAGGAACTGAGTAACTGTGTGAAATTTTGCAAACGTATTGAGCAAGATGAGGCCTGAGATGTGATGCAGATCTGCCAACATGGGAACCATGTTGACCTTTTCACCAGTGGTCTGAGAAGCCGTGAAGATGGAAAACTGTAGAGGCTAAATGAAACAGGTCATGGGAAACTCAAATATTTCCTTCCTTCTCCTGAGATCCAGGAATACGTTACAGTATTGACGGTGGTTAGCTCTTCATTTTCAACTTGATTTTGAATTACCCAGGAGATTCCAGGCCAGTCTCTGAAGTAGTTTCCAGGAAAGTTTATTCAAGGAGAGAAGACCCATCCTGAACGTGGGTGACATCACCCCATCAGCTGGATTTCTAGACAGAATGGGGAGAGAAAAGGAAACAATCTTAGTACCAGTGTTCAACTCACCCTGCTTCGTCACTGCAGACTCTGGCCCCACACTGCAGCTGCTGTCCCTGAGCACCCCTGGCCATGATGTATCCTCAAATGCAATCCAAATAAACATCCTTGAGTGGTGTGTGACAGATATTTCTTCAAACAACAACAAAAGTACCTAATCATATAACATTCCACCATTTTTACTATTAATTTATTTATTAATTTATGTTTTCACATTCTCAGCCAGTCTGTGATCAGTTCCAAACCTGAGCTGCCATTATCTGCTCATCATCCTTTATACAGCATAAAATGAGGTAGATAGTAAAAACTCCCTGAATACTTGTTAAATTAATATAAAACTGTAACTGGCTAGGCGGTGGTGGTACACGCCTTTAATTCCAGCATTCGGGAGGCAGATCCAGGCTGATCTCTGTGAGTTCGAGGCCAGTCTGGGCTACAGAGTGAGTTCCAGGATAGGCACAAAGCTGCACAGAGAAACCTTGTCTTGAAAAAAACCAAACCAAACAAACAAAACAAAAACAAAAACAAAAAACCTGTAATCTAATAAAATAAGATTTTGTGTAAGTGAATATGACTTCCATAAAAATTAGGAACAGCAATAATGATCTTTTTTAAAAACAAAATCAAAGTTGCCAATATTTAAAATAGATACAAAATTCCTAGTTTAAAATACAGCCAATGTGTTAGACATAATCTTTTAAAATGTAACTTTAGCTTTAAGGTACATCCTTAAAGTGCCTAGTGCCTGGAAGCTGAATCATTCATAAGCAGAATTCCAGAACATGGAGAGGCAATGGGTGCTAATACCACTGCACAGTTTTGTGACGCTACACACATTTTAGTTTATATTCTGATTTTGTTCTTCTGCAGTCCTGAGGATCAAACTCAGGTCTTTGGGCCTGTTATGCAAGCACTCTGCCACTGAGCTAGATAGGACCAGCTTAACTGGAATGCTTTATTCCTACCTCTAGTTTGTACAAACATGGTTCTCCATAGCACATGGTGAGGTTACCCAGTGGAGAGACTCTGGCTTTGTTGAAGATGATGGTGAAGGTCCAGAAGTTATAGCAAGCATCTCTTCCTTTTGTAAACCGTATGTACTTAGCATAAGATCCGATAGTATGTGTATCTCTGCTTCTTTCAGAAGTTCCAAGTTTACAAACTCACCGTTATTGTGAGAAACCCCTCACATTGTTATTCCTTCTTGTGTTGGTTTGAAAGAGAATAGCCCCATAAGTTCATAGGTTTAAATATTTAGTCTTCAGTTGGTAGAACTGTTTGCAAAGGATTAGGAAGTGTGGCCTTATTGGAGGAGGTGTGTCTCTGGCGACTGACTTGGAGGTTTTAAAAGCCTGTGTCAATCCCGGTTAGCCATGTCTGCTTCATGCCTTTGGATCAAGATATAAGTTCTCCACTATGGTTCTATCACTATGCAAGTCTGCCTGCTGTCATGCTTCCCACCCTGACATCCATGAACTCATCCCCAGAAACTGTAAGTCCCAATAAACTCTTTCTTAGGTAAGTTGCCTTCATGAAGGTGTTTTTGTCACAGTCAGTGAAAAGAAACTAAAACACTCCCTTTAAGGTCACAGTTGAGAAATGGTACTGACTCTGGTGAGTCACTTTAGAGTTGGCTTGATTGGGTCAGTTTTCTGTTGAAATGATTCTTTGGTCCTTAGAGCTGTAGCTACTAAGCATAGAAGCACAGATGAGCACATAAGATCAGATTATTCAAGTAACTTTCTGATTATGTCACTTACTTCAATCAACACTGAGACATTGTGTCCAGAAGTCAAATGGTTATATTTCCAGGGGTCCATTTCAAAAGCAAAACTGCAACCAACCTGTCTGTCTCTGAGTGACAACTAGTTTGTACAGTTAGTGACTAGAACTTCATCATCTGGGTATATTTTTGTTTATTCAATATGAGAAAAGGCCTGTAGACTTGTTTGGTGAGTCATTTCATAAGACCAAAGTCAAGCAAGATTAGAGCACTCTTGGTGCAGATATTTTCCTTGCTGTGAGAAGGTTTCTCTTGGGAAACTTGACATACAGGTGCAGTCAAACATTGGCATGGAAAATAAGCCGTAAGTTTTAGGCAATGACCCTTGATGTCTTGAGCATGTGGTACCATGGCTAGATCTAGCAATATTCCCTGTAAGAAACCAAAAGTAGATGCAACAGAGGAAATTAGGTAGAGGCAATTAAATCTACTTATCCCCTCCCCCCCCCCCCCCCCCGTAGTGGATAGCCATCCCAGCATTGGCCTGGAAGTTCCAACCCCCATTGAGGCTTCAGTAATGATCACGCCCATAAGGCGGGGCAGAGGAGGGAGCTGAAGACCGAGGATCAAGAGGAGGTCGCTCTCTTGGTTCAGGGACCCTGGACGCAGGAGGTAGACTGAGCAGAGTTCTCCAGAGAACACCGCTGGACTGCGCTATACCTTTGCCAGACCCTGCAACCTACCCCTTCATTTGTAAGTTATCCCACAAAATAAATCTCCCTTTTAACTACGTGGAGTGGCCTTAATAATTTCACCAATACCCCCCCCCCATTTTTAAAATTCCATTAAATTTCTAAGGATCCCAAAAAGGAAGAAGCTTGGTTATTACATAAGTGCTATAGTTTCTTTTCTATTTTACAGAGAAATACCCTTTCAGAAAACCATTCCTAAAAGTCATGCTACTTATACCTTTTCCTATTTTGTGGGTCATAGATTTAACAGGCTGTAATGCTACTTAAACATGGTAGATACTTAATGCACCATGAAAAAAGCCCTTAAGCTATGGGAAATTACAAAAATATCTCAATACCAGGGTCACAAAAGTGAACATTCTTAACATGAACTTCAAAGGTAAAATGAAATTACATTTCCTGTAGGATCCTGAGGGTCCATTGACCAGTGACCATAGACACCAGTGAATTCATCCATGGCTCTCTTAGAGATTATGTTCAAGCCAGCCAGCCAATTCTGAGCAGCAACAGTTCTGGAAATTCAGCTCTTGGTGAGTTGGCAACACCAGGAACTTCATTAACGATACAGCCAAGAACTTCCAATCACAAGATAGCCTCTTTGTTTTCTTTTCTACACAGATTAATCACCTGGCTCAGCGAGGAGTTTTCTGGTGCCTTCAATGTCAGGACAGTAACAGATTGTTGAGTTAAGAGACATTGATCTGAAGAGATGGTTTCTCAACAAAGCAATCAAATGGCCAACATACAGCATCATTATCAATTTGATAAACTAGTTCAAGATCGATGGATATCTGTATGTCAGCATCTAACAATTACAGTTGTGTAGTTATTCATGTTCATACTTCAAAAATACACAAAACTATATAGAGGGGATTAAGAAGCCATGCTCCTGGTGCCCAGTGGGAAGCTGTGAAATATAGATGAGTCAGGCTTCTGCTTCTCGCTGTTACACCCAATAAAGGATCAAGTTCATGAAACTTTATCTGGTAGGAAATCAGAAATGAATGTTTTCTGTACTCAGCTGGAGAGGACAAACTCATTTCCATGGTTGTAGTGACTGGTAAGCCATTCTGCTAAAGGGGACCAGGTATCTGTTTATGTGGTTTTGAGGTGATTAGAGATAGAGATAGTCGAGTTCGGCAACTGGTTTTCAAGCATAGCTTTGTTTATAACCATTCTTGGAAACAGAGACACTGTGGCCAGCTGTCCCTCTGCCTTCCTTTGTGCTATTTCTGGATAGCTCTGAGCTCGCCTTTCTCGGCCTCATTGCCCAGGTACTCTATCTGGGTGGGAAGTGCTCTCCTGCCTTCTCTTTCCTCGCTGTTTGCTTTCTTCTTCCTCACCCTCTTGACAGTTTTCAAACTGGCAGTGTGTGACATTTGAAAGGTGCTTTCATATAGGGATTGAAATGAAGGTTTCCCTGGGTTTTGTCCTCAGGTGTAACAGCAACTGTACCCCTTAGATGAGTTATTATAACTCCACACTTAAGATTTTTCATCTATAAAATAGAGACACTGCTCATTATTTCCCAGGTTACTTGGCCTACTGATTGAAATAATAAAATCACAACACTGAACAGAGTACAGCTCCTATTATTTTTTTTAAAAAAAACTTTATGTAACATTTGTAAAATGATACATAAAAAAATTAAGAATTATTTCATAGAAATAATATCTGTAAGAGCCTGAAAGACCCAGTAACATGCACGTGGCAAAATTAGGTCAAGTTGACATTAATAAAGGCAATTGACGGGATGGTCATATAGTAAATTGCTTGCTGTACAAGACTGAGGACCTGAGTCTAGATCCCCAACATTCACATAGAGTCAGACATCATGTGACTCTAATCTTAGTGAGGCCAGATGGAGGTAGGCTGAGTCCATTGGCCAGCTCATCCAGCCAAATCTGTGAGCTCTGGATTCAGTAACAGATCTTGTCTCAAAAAACAATGGTGGACCACAGTAAATGTCAACCTCTAGCATCCTCATTTACACACACACACACACACACACACACACACACACACACACACACACTTGTGTATACCTCCAGAAAAGACAAACCTAGAAAAGTAACATCGTCATTAACCAGGCATACGACGGTTGCGGACTCCTCATCATCACCACCCCCCACCCCACCCCCTGCCACAGGAACTGTGTCTGAGAGTGTATCTGGCCTCAGAAGCTGAGGCTGTGTGGTATGAGTCAATTAAGCCTATAAAGTGGGGCAAAGAATAGCCCTCATCAGGGTTTGGAGCTCTACAATAGATGAAAAGGCAGAGAAATTTAATCAGCTTACGTGGGCCGGTCTTCTCTTAGAAGGAGACTCACTTTATTCTGGCTATTTCCCGAGGAGAGCCCCGTTCCCTCCCTCCAGTATTCAGGCTAATTACAAATGGTGAGGTGGTTTTCCAGGCTGAATAAGAAATCAAAAAGAGAGGAGGTGGAGGGAGTGGTGTGGATTTCAGAGGGGAAAAAAAAAATGATTTAAGAAAAAGTATGTTCTCTGAGGGGGGAAATTAGAGAATTGGGTCAGTGAGTTGGAGCCAGGAAAAAGCCGCATGAGTGGAAACTGGAGCGAGGAAACTATTTCATGTTAACACATCCAAGGGCTGAACAGCCCAGCCTGAGGGCGCTCCCTCCCAGAGAGTGGAGGGGCCTGAAAGACCTGGAGACAACTCTGTGTCGTGTTCATTCACTAATCAGTGCTATTCAGCCTCTCCCACACGTGCTCACATAGGAGATGCCCTGGACAACACGAGAGCCACATCGCAACCATTATAATCAAAACCACCTCAACGCTCACAGTGGCTTTTGAAATATGAAGCTACACAAAACAAAACAAAACAAAACAAAAACAGACAGCCTTTCACTGAAAACCAGTATTTACCCCTTCCCACCCTCCCTCCCTCCTCTCTCCTTCCTCCCCTCCCTCCCCCTCCCCCCTTCCTTCCTTTCTTCCTTCTTTCCTGCCAACCCTGGAGTTTTAGATTCACACACTTGACAGGTTTATATCCATAGACGCCTAAAGCAAATATATAAATGGCTTATAAAAGGGCAGACAGAAGTGTCCCGTGTCAGTGGACATTAGCCGATAAAGCTCTGCTGGTGTGACCAGAATAATGACATCTCAGTTAGAGTCAATATCTCCCAATTGGTGGTGTGGCTTGGCATACACCATCCCTTAATGAATTCCCAGCACATATGAAAGGGCCTGGTAACAATCTCTGTCGTCTAGAATCTTAAACTCTGTTCTTCGGGCTTTAACTAAGAACTGTCAAGCCTTCGGGCTTTAACTAAGAACTGTCAAGCCTTTTCCTTACCTGAATTTCAGTTGACAACCAAGTATGAGGCACAGAATTCGATTCTGAAGGTGTCGGTTAAAACAAAATTTAGAATTTTCCTTTGATTGAAGGCAGCTGTGTTGCCACTGAGGCAGAATTGGGACTTTACTTTTTGTGTATCGTGTAGGGATAAGACCCTGTTGTCGCCCAGACTCCTATAACTGCAGAATTCTTGTTTACCTTCCTGAGTGTGCCTCATGCAATGTAGCATGCTACAGAAGAAGGAATGCTTCATTGTGTTTGTCGAGTGAATCCCAGACACTAACGACTTGCCAAATCGTGACTGTTCGGATTTCAGCGTGGTTTTCCAGCTCAGTCTACAACATTCAGTTTTGGATAGTCCAGTGCTTACGAACCCTAATTCTAAGTGACAATCTTATAAAGGCATTTAGAACATGCCCTCCAGGCTTGATTCATGACTAGTTATATAAGGTTATGTAAATTGGGGGCCAGCAAGCTAACCTCCGAGGTGACAAAAATCCATCCAGTTTCCTCTGTCTAATGGTCTAATTGATGTTACAAACCATATCAGTGCTTAATGGCTTAAAAGAACAGCAGATTTTTAAGAACTTATGGGTCAGGAAATTGGGAGGGGCTCAGCTGTCTGTCTTTTCAGCTCTATGTTGTATCACCCCATGTCATCCTGTTGCATTCACTGGGGTGGAGGTCCAGTGAGGCTTTGCTCACATGACAGGAACCTCGTGACCCTGGATCTGAGCCTCCAGCATCTTCTTGTAGCTGGTGTGAGCTTCCTTATGGTATGATGGAGTCAGCCAGACTTCTTAGAGAGTAGCAGGCTTCTAAGGGAGAGGAAGCTAAGCTGGGAGTCATAAACTAGAACTTGAAAAACTCCTTTTCTTTAAGATGATCATGTAAAGAAAAACACACCACTTCACGCTACCACGCATCTCCACTGTACAATTCATATAAAAACATTAAAATCCATGGCCTGGGAGCTGGTTCTGTAGACAAAAGAGCTTGCTACACCAGCCTGAGGACCCAAGTTTGATCCTAGGAACCCACAGTGGAGGAAAAGAACCAGCTCGGGAAGGCTGTATTCAAACCCCTACATGTGCACCTGGCACACTTGAGTTCATGGCATGAATGTGTCTGCACACACACACACACACACACACACACACACAGAGGCACATATACTACTAATAATACTAATAATAAATAAAAGTCCATAAGTAAGTAAACCCCATCTGCTTTGAGAGCTAACTGCAGAAGACATACATAGTAGATGATATGTAGAACAGTCTAAGGACATCTTTTTATCTATGCATACGAGTGTTTTGCCTGCATTTATGTACCACCTGTATGCCTTGTGCCCAAAGAGGCCTTCTAACTCCCTGGACCTGCAGCTGTAGATAGCTGTAAGGGGCAATGTGGGTGCTGGGAGTTGAACCCTGGGCCTCTAGAAGAACAGCCAGAGCTCTTAACCACCGAGCCATCTCTCCAGTCCCTGAAGTCTTATTTTGAGTGTGATGGGGATCTTCAGTTCTAACATCATTTGGGTGCTTACTAAAATGCAAGTTTTTAATCTCTATTATTAAAAAAATCCTAAATGGATGTGTGCCTTGTTGGTTCCAACAATTCATTATTTATCTAGGATATCAATTTTAAAAATAAATATTTAATAAAGTTAGTTTAATAAATTCAGCTTTCATTTTCAGAAATGGACCTCCAATCAGACCATTTTTTTTTTTTACCACTTACTATGGAAATTTATGATTATCCTTGGGATCAATTTATTATAAGTGGCATTTTTCTAATACTAGCTATTTGGGGCTAAAAGTAATGCATGAGAAGTGATTATAATCTAGTAAGTGCTTAATAAATACTTACTGTTTATTATTAGCAAACCTTTGCAGTTTTAGAGTTATGGAAAATGGTGACAAGGATGGAGTGGCCATGCACTCTATCGTTAATGTTTAATTGTGCATTTGCTGTCGTTCATGGGCCAATATCTCTAATGTTCACACTTCTCTTTGGTTTTAGTTTTTACCTGTGGACCTTTCTCTGGTCTTGGAACTCATCTTAGTATTGGTAAAGTTATTAAGGCCACTCCATGTAGTTAAAAGGGAGGTTTATTTTGTGGGGTAACTTACAAATGAAGGGATAGGTTGCAGGGTCTGGGAAAGGTGTGGCGCAGTCCGGCGGTGTTCTCTGAAGAACTCTGCTCGGTCTACCTCCAGCGTCCAGCGTCCCTGAACCAAGAGAGCGACCTCTCCTCTTCCATACTAGGTCTTCAGCATCCTCCCTCAGCCCTGCCTTGTGGGCGTGACCATTACCGAAGCCTCAATGGGGGTTGGAACTTCCAGGCCAAGGCTGGGATGGTTACCCACTACATCTTAGAGACCATTTTTTTTTTTTTTTTTTTTTTTTTTTTTGGGTTTTTTGAGACAGGGTTTCTCTGTGCAGCTTTGTGGCTGTCCTTGATCTCACTCTGTAGACCAGGCTGGCCTTGAACTCACAGAGATCCACCTGCCTCTGCCTCCAGAGCGCTGGGATTACAGGCGTGCGCCACCACCGCCCAGCCAGAGACCTCTTGATAGTCATGTTTCCTTAGGTTTCTCTTGGCTTGGCTCAGGGTTTCCTTGATTGTCATGGCGTTTATGGTGTTTTGGGACACTGGGCAGATACGCTGCAGAATGCCCTTGAGCTGACAAATGTCTGGTGTCTTTCTTATGATTATACTGCACGTCACATTGAAAGTATATGCCATCGCATGGACACATCACTCCTTATATTACATGGCTTTTGTCACATGGCTAAAATAGTGTTTGTTAGTTGTTTCCATTATGCTGTTATTGTTAAAGGTTTTCTCTCTCCCCCATGCAAGTTGTACGTTTTTAGGAAAAGTCACGGTTTGCTACCCACTTGTATAGGATGGGAACTGTGCATCACTCTCTGAAGGGTGGAGTAGCTGGGTCAGTTGTTTGGGGAGCTCATGGATCTTCTCCTTCTTCCCTTTCTCCATTTACTTCAGTGTGAACTCTTTGGTAATCATTCTCTATGTCCAGTTGCAATCTAAAACTGCTTTAATTGCCCAACTTGTTCCAGCTTTGATAACTTTAAGTCATGTCAGCCAACACTTCGTTCTGTTGAGATATTCTTCACAAAATAAGAATGGTTTCTGTCCATGGGCCCACTGCTGGCTTCTACGTTTGTCCTGAGTACTAACTACTCACTTTCTGGCACTGTGAGATATTTCAGGGTCAGATTATATCATTGCTTGTACTGGAGAATGTCAATAGAGACCAGGATCTGGGAGGTAAGTGTATTCATTCATAGGGAGATTGTGCTGACCGAGCAAGAAAATGTGTGTGTGTGTGTGTATGTTTGTGTGTGTGTGTGTGTGTGTGTGTGCATGTGCACACGTATGCTCGTTTGTGTGTGTGTAGGGGTGTGTGTGTGTGTGTGTGTGTGTGTGTATACTCTAGCCTGTACATGTTTACATTTGTCAGGTGTTTGGTTGATGTTACAGACTTCTTTTCATAAAAGACTTAGGAGGGATTATTTTGCTCATGGTTCTAAAGTGTTCAGTCTATGTTTTTGGCCCCATGACCTTGATCAAGAGCAACATGGAGCTGGGCGGTAGTGGTACACGCCTGTAATCCCTGCACTCAGGAGGCAGAGGCAGGTGGATCTCTGTGAGTTCGAGGCCAGCCTGGGCTACGAAGTGAGTTCCAGGACAGGCGCAAAGCTACACAGGAAAACCCTGTCTTGAAAAACAAAAACAAAACAAACAGAGCGTCATGGTGGTTCAAGTACATTGAGGGAGAGCTTTTTATCTTCATGGCAGGGGGTGAGGTCAGGGGATTAAAGCAGGAGTGAGGCAGAATCTTCAAAAACACTGCTTTTATGGAGGTCCCATATCCTAAATTTTTCCGGAACATTCCAACCTAGCGTCATGAGACATGGATAGGCATTCAACCCCTGAGCCTCTGGACTTGGGGGCATTTCATCTCAAACCACAAGAGAAGATATCTTTAAATATGTCTATATCCAAATATCTTTATCCACATTCAGCTAAGTATGAGTTCATACTGATGATTCTAACTTTTATACATTCCTGTATTAATTGTTCTAAGCTCCTTTTCTTGCTTGTCTAACAGTGAGAAACCTAGTTCCAAAGCCCTATTCACCCACTTTCTTTGTTTCGTTCCTGTTGGCATATAGAGTGCTCTTGGAATCATTAACACATAAACTCTGTGAGCAGGGCTTGTGTACAGGTTTCCCTGACGTTGACCTCACAGAGGACACGTGTTTCCATAGTGACTTAGTTTAGCCTCTTTTCTCTCTACCCTTCCGTTGGGTTGTTCTTCTCTCATAGTCTGCGTTCCACCCGATCTCTGAAATTAACTCTTAACCCGGGTTCATAAAGGCAGGTGATTCATATTCCCTCTCACATGTGAATGATTGAGTCTTTAGATTGTGTGTTTGAGTTTGGAATGTCCACAGAAGGCTGGAAACCAGTAAAGGGTCAAGGGAAGAGAATGAAGGGTGATATGAAGCGGGGAAGAGGTATGATAGAACAAAGGGTTAAATGAGGTGAGAGATGGGAGGGTAGAAGGGGGAGTGTGGGGAGGGAAGGATAAGTAACACTAAAGAGCTTTGAACAGCCATATGGAAACCTACTACTATAGAATCTCCCTAAAACACACACACACACACACACACACACACACACACACACACACACACACATAAAAGTTTAAATGGAGTCACCCTATAACATGGGGACAGAGCTTCCACTGGCTGCCAAAGGCTATCAAGTGAAAACTCAAGAGCCAAGCATACTCATCTATTTTTAACTTATTGGTCATTGAGTCCCATAGACAGCCCTCCACATTACAGGCTTCTGCCATTGCCATGGTTACCCTCCAGAATTTGATGGAGGGACCCTTTGGTTTGAAGACATTGTAGAAGATGGAGAAGCCAAGCTCACCTGCAAGCTTCAGCCTTATGGGCTAATAATGTTGTAAGGTACTGGAAGAAAAAATAAAAGCACTACCTTGGAGGAAAAATAATCAACAGTATTACCATGTTGCAAACCCTACAAGCTACAATAATGACGGGCCTGGCAAGTATACCCGCTGGTGCAATAGTAGTGCTATAGCTTTCTGATTGGATTTAAAGCCTGCCCCACTAGACGGGACTCATGCCTAGTGCTATGTAAGCTGGTGACTATATGATCTGACTAGAGGTACTATTAGCTATAGTTAGCTAGGTTATAGGCCCGAAAGGAGGAACTAATGTTATTATTCCACTAAATGGACATAGTAAGAAACTGCCCCTAAATTATTATCTTTGTACCAATAGATAAGTGCATCTCTCAGCTCATCAGAGATGCACAAAGAGGTCCAAACCGGGTCAAGATGCAGAGAATAAGAGACTGTGGAGTTCCCATCCATAAAGGGGACATCTGTATCTGTATGAGCCTTCTCTCAAGGCTCGGGGGTCATTGTAGAAGTAAGATTGTAAAGGCGAGAGGTAGCGGACATCTGCCACAAAATAGTATTTGCCAGGAATGCCAAGGCCATTGCCCAAATGAGCTCCTAGCTGCTGTGACAGCAGGCACAAGATGTACCCAATATCAAGCCAACCAAATTCGGCACGGATGGGGGAGGGGCTCATAAAGGGGAGCCATTGGCAACTGCTGGCTGCTAGGGGAGGGAGAGTCGGTTTTCTTCAGGAATGCTGCCCCTAGGAGGCTGTCTACTCTAGTTGATGAACCCCATGTACTCAAGCAACACAAAGTGAATTTACAAAATAACACAATTTACAAAATAATAATCACAAATTTAAAAAAAATCAATGTATTGACAAAATAAACAACAAACAAAAATAGAACAGGTAGATTGTGAGGCAAAGGTGACAGGGGAGATAGAGGGAAAATCAGGGAGAGAAGAGGTCGATTTGATCAAAATGTGGTATATGCATGGATGATATTTTCAAACGATAAAAAAAAATTGAAAAACGGTCTTCATTAGTCCTTTGAGGTTCGCTCTGCACGGTAACACTCAGAAGCAGCTGCTGTCAGCAACCTGGGCTCAGGGAGCAGACAACTCTAGTTTGAAGTCTCCTTGGTTTCCCAAATCTGGACAGTAGGGTTTGAAGAGTACATTGGTTCATGTTCTCTACATGAACTGTTATTTTTAACGGATTTATGTGGTGCTTAGGATAATGTCCACTACGTCATTTAGATCCAGCTGTGACTTAATTCCACCACTGTCAGATCATGTCGGTCATAGATATGAAAATGAAGAGAACAAAAAGGTGTCGCAGCAGCTCTGGGTTGAGACTCAGCGGCCATCTGTGCTCCTAGACGCCAGCCTACTTTGCTCCCTAGAGTCATGATTATCTTTTCCCTCTTTGCCTTTACTTTCCCTTTTTCCTCTTCATCCTTTTCTACGAAAACCCTATTATTGCACACTGAATGTCATTCTCTCCTCCTATCCCTCCTTACTGACAGACATTGGCATATGCTAATACCCATACATCTTCCCACCTGTGATTGTTTCCAGAAACTGGACTGTGACGATGGATCGGAGCACTGGATTGATACTGTCCTACAAAGGATAACAGTTCCCCGATGCCACCGCCGGTATAATGACCTGACCCCTCTGCTTTGGAATCTGAGGTGCCTAAGCATCACATCTGAGCCTTGAAAAGAGAAGGTGGCATTAAAAGCAGTATCACTTTCCAGCCACTTATGACTAATCTCTCTTTCCCTGTCATTCTCTTAAAAGCCACCAAACAGCTTCTTCTCGGTCACTTTTAGGCAATGCGGTTGCTGCTGAAGTAGTGGGTAATGTTTTGGAGGGCTGGATTCTGGTCGCCTCCGTGTCTTTTATTTGGGAAAGGGCACATAGGCATTGGAAGTATCTGTAAAAGTGTTCAAGAAGTCACACGATTTGAACAGAAAGCCTTCATGAGTCTTCCTAATAGATTTAGAATAAAAATGAATGTAGAAAGAGTGGGCAAATTTATTCAAGCACATGTCACATGGGCATTGAGAAAGAAGGTCATCCGATTAACTAATTACATCTTGCAGATCCTTGGTGTAATGCTCAGAGGTGGTTGCTGTCAGAAATCTGGGTGCAGAGAGAGCCGGCAACCCTAGTTTGAAATTCGCTGGGTGGGTGTCTCAAATCTCAACAGGTGCCACTCAAACGTAAAGGCTATGTTATAATTAAATATTGACAAGCAATGTGTTTCTTGGAATTCTAGGACATTTTGCTTTCATCATGCTCCAATCAACAAGGCCAAAATGCAAGCCAGTGACATATAAATTGGGCTGCCGATCTCTAGCTACTGTCTCAAAGCTTTCCAATAGATAACAAAGAAAGAAAAGGAACACTTACTGAATACCTACTCAGGACTAGACCTTTTCCTACACAGCTACACCTTGAAAAGTCCCCTTGTGGATCTGATCAAACAGGCAGGAAAGGGTCTTGTTGCTTTTGATTTGGAAGGAAGTTACTTGGTGAGAGTGGACCAGTTGTGCCTGGGAGGTGTGCAGGCTCTCTGCTCCACCAACCTGGATGGGGGTGGCGAGTCTTTAGGTTCCATACTTATACATTGGACAGCATCTGTCATTAGCTTCTGAGATTCTGAGCTGACACCAGGCTGGCAGGAGAAAGCAGCCACCGTGCTTTGCACTAATGAGGAGTCCCTGTCAGGAAGGGAGAAGTGAGTGAGTGAGGGGGAGCACATGGGCTGTGACCGGCAAGCTTGCTCCCTATTTGGATGGATTGACTTAAGGTTCCCACTTAGAATGTAGGTTTCTCTTCCTCTTGTATGACACATCAGACTCATGGGGCAATTCCAGCAGCTCATTAGGCTAGGCCTCTTTTCCTCTGGTGGCACCACATGAACCAGAAAGCCCAGGTGTTCCCAGCTTCCCTCAGCACAGCAGCATTTCCTGTCTTTGGCCTATTTTCCTTGGGCCAACCTCCCAAGAGATCTCAGCGAAGCCATAGGAGCCCAGGATCATCCAGCAGTGGATTCTGCAGCTGACAGCTCAGCTCTACAGTCCTGACCCATAAGTATTTACAGGCACAGACAGTAGCTTTCTAAAGCCCAGCCGAGCCCCTTTGATTTTGTCCTTGCATGGAGATGGCTGCTGAGAAGCCAACAAAAGACTAATAAAATCCCTCTGCCCACTCCTTCTTAATGTCTTTCTGGAAATCCACTGCAGGGACCATCTGCTCCCAGTGTTTACTTCCATATGAAAGAGTGCCTAAGCTGTGAACCACATTTCTGGGAGAACACTGGAGCAAACCTAGCCCTCTGTGAACTCAAAGTCCCGCCAAGTCAGTCACACATTTCGTTGGAGCACTGATAAAATAGGGTAGGTGACACATCTTTCAATACTGATAGCCACTGCCATATCTATCCATTTAGCTGCGTGCCAAGCGAGGTACAAAATCCTCCCGATTATTTCGTAAGAGGTAAGGACCGCTGACGTACTCATTTCGTAGACAAAATCATTAGAGATTTGAAGAAGTTAGGTGAACTTGCTTCAAGCAGACAGCCATTAAAACAATGGAGCCAGCTCAGGACCAAAGCCTGTCCGTTTCTTCATAGACAACTGGGTTATTTATCTCATTGTTAGACTGAGCACTGTTCATGGAAAAGCCATCCAAATCACTATCTAACTTTTTGTTTAATATTTTGTAAGACCAGAAAGCTTTGTGCAGAAAAAAGAAAAACAAAGCAAAGTAAAATCTTTCATTGTGGAGTAATTTTAGATTTGACAAAAAAATTGAAAAGTGAGCAGAGGTCCCCTGTATTTTTCATGCACTCTCCTGTCATGTGAACATCTGTAACTAAGCGACATTCTTCATGACTCAGAAATTGTCCATGGGACCATACAATGAACTCACCAACACTCTTTTTTATTCTCAATTTCTAATAATTACCAATTTGCTCATGCTTTTCAGGGTCTATGTTTTTTGTTTTGTTTTGCTTTTCTTCAGTAGGGAGTTAGGTATACTTTTCAAATGTCTTAAGTTCTGTGTGTTACCATTTCTGTTCTTTTCTGATACTGGGGATGCTAAAAGAATACCATGTTTGGAGTGCAGGTATACTTCTGTACCATGTTTGGAGTGCAGGTATACTTCTGTACCATGTTTGGAGTGCAGGTATACTTCTGTACCATGTTTGGAGTGCAGGTATATGTCTGTACCATGTTTGGAGTGCAGGTATACTTCTGTACCATGTTTGGAGTGCAGGTATACGTCTGTACCATGTTTGGAGTGCAGGTATACTTCTGTACCATGTTTGGAGTGCAGGCATACTCCTGTACCATGTTTGGAGTGCAGGTATACGTCTGTACCATGTTTGGAGTGCAGGTATACTTCTGTACCATGTTTGAAGTGCAGGTATACTCTGTACCATGTTTGGAGTGCAAGTATACTTCTGCTGGGTAATAAACAGTGGAGACTCGGCCACACTCCCTTTTACCAACCTTCATCTTCCACCCCACCTAGATGCTGGATGTGACTCTCAACTCAAGCATGTCGCTTGACTTGACCATCTGCCTTTTCTCTCGGCTGTTTCTTACTGAGGTCTGGTAGCCTGACCCAGATCTTTCAAGTTTTCACTTCACTTTCCATGTTCTACACCTGTTTCTCCCTGGACACTTCTGTGGTCCCAATTCGACTGTCAGTCTTGGAGCTTGGGTTTTTATGTTTTCATGAACTGTATTCTGCCTCTACTTACCTTAGTAATCTCACTTGGTCTGGAAGAATCCAAATGCCCTGCTCTGACATTTAATTCATCTCTCTCTCTCTCTCTTTTTTTTTTTTCTATTTCAGAGCAAATGGTAACTAAATTAACAGTTTCAAATTGACGTAGCTGGTGACTGGAGGATTAACAGATCCAGGAAAGGGATAGGGACTTCCCAAGTGTCCTTCAGTTGTCAGGACAAACACAGCTTAAAATAAAAACCAAACAGACATCAAACATCACTGAAGGGTATGTTTTAGAAAAGAACTTCAAAATCTTTGCTCTGCCAAATGGCAGACACATTTCTACCCACTTTTGGAAAGGAATGCTGTTATTAGTCACAGTATTTAAACTTGGGCTTTAACCAGGAAAAATAAGTATTAAAATCAGACTTAATATGTCTGAAGCAAATTTGCACACACACACACACACACACACACACACACACACACACACACACACCTCACATCCCCTGAAACCAGTGTTTCCCCCTCACCTTCCTGGGTGGTGTTTCTGGGCCTGTGTGCTCTGAGGCACCAGGCTAAGACACTCAAGGCTACTTTCTCCTCTGTCCAGGCTCACATACAAGCATTTGCCCACTCCGGCCAGCCTTGCCCAGCAGCTCTCACACTTCCGCCCATCCTGTCTTCCAGTCTTTACTCCTAGTTTTCCTGCAGAGTTATCACAGACCTCTTAACCTCCATGCCTCTAAAGTACATGGGGATAGACTCATCGGTCATGTGACCGCCTGGCTCAGAAACTTCTGCGACATCCTTGAATCTACTAAAGGTAGAAGAGACCCCTCTGTCTGGATTTGAGCTCTTGTGGGTCCCATAGTACTCTTCAATATTTTTGTTAGTTCTTTGAGGATTTCGTATAATGAGCTTTGGTCATGGCCACCATCCCCTCCCACCTCTCCTTTTCTGTCCTGAGCACCTCTGATACTCCTTACAACATCTCTTTGGTCAATATTGGTGATCCTGAATTGATTCCAGTTCATCATCTTTCAGCAGAAGTGTGTTGAATGTCTATCATGTATTGCTTATGCAAAAACAGAACAGACGTGCACTTTCAAGAAGTTCGTCGTCTAAAGTGCAACACAGTTAGATGTCTATAAAATCATCTAGTTGGGCAGTGGTGGTGCACACCTTTAATCCCAGTACTCAGGAAGCAGAAGCAGGCGGATCTCTGTGAGTTCGAGGCCAGCCTGGGCTACAGAGTGAGTTCCAGGAAAGGGGCAAAGCTACACAGAGAGACCCTGTCAAGAAAAACAACAACAAAAATCATCTACAACAGAGAGGCGGGATGAGGGCAGTGCCTGTGGGCAAGGCTTCCTGGCAGAGCACAGGCAGCAGTTAGCACTGTGGAGGCAGTAAAGTGGTAGAGAACGCACAGCTAACAGCCAAGGTGGGGGTGGGAACTGTGTATAGGAACGTAACAGCGCAACAAGGGGTCAAAGGGTAGACAGAGGTGGACGTGTTGTGCTGTGCTTCCCTTCTCCATATGTGCACATTCTAGTGTCATTGTCCGTCGCTGGCTTGATGAAACTCTGAAATGGCTGATATTTCTCAGAACCTCGTCACTTCCTTTTTCTGTTCAAGGCACATTGTGGTTTCGACTGGGAGCATGGACTGCACAGTCAGCGCCCTGGCTGACACAGTATATCAGCCCCGCTGCTGCTGCAGCTTGCATCCTGGCTCACGGGGTCATGAACTCCCGGAGCATCACCCGCTCTGCGCAGGGTGCAGTGACAGGGATGGACATAGGCACTAAGCTTCATAAAGTTTTTGTCTGTGTGTAAGCACCACTGTCCAATGGAACACCACCTGCAGGACACAAATTCTAAAATACAGTTATTAAGTCCACAGCAGCAGGCAGAGCCTAATCACAGATCTCATGCCACTGCTACATTGTAAACTCTGTGCCCAGGAAGCTGGCCCTACCCCAGAACGCTCAGGGAGATGAGCTCCACAGGTCAAAGGTGAGTCGTTCCTCTGCTTGTTGAGGAATGAAGGAAGCCTTCATCCATCCTTACCAACCTTGTTTCACCAAGGTCTCAACTTCAGTTCCAAAACTTGCCATTCAGACAGGCTGTCTGCAGCAGAGGAAGAGAAGCCATAAGCCATTTTCTTTTCCTTAACTTGTTCTGGGCTCCTAGCAGCCAGCTTCCCACCCATAGTCACATTTTAGGTAGCGCGATTGCTCCTTTATAATCTAATCAAGTCTATACCTTAACTACTTCATGTGTCGGTCTATGGCTTATTATAATATCTAAGGTAAAATTTTAAAGGAAAGAAATCCAGTGATTTAAAAGATCCTGTTCTTCCCTCCATGTAAACTTTGTGGGTTTTGTCTGTCTGTTTCTTGCCTTTTTTTTTTTTTTTAAAGAATAGCTTATTTTTATTTTATGAGCCATCTCTCCAGCCTTTGGCTTTTGTTTTCATTCAACACCTAATGAGCATTAGCAGAGTAGCTACTGCAGAAGTAAGATCTCTTCAAGGAACAGAATGATAAAGACACCATGGTCCCTGTCCTTCAGACAGTCACAACTCACTGTCTCTGACACTGGGATTTGTATGCAATGTATAACTGAAACTCGAAAGTGTTCTAGGGCTGGAAAGAGGGGTTGGTGGTAATATGTTTGCTACGCAGGCATGAGAATCTGAGTTCAGATCTTGAGCACCCATGTAGAAGCCAGGTGCACCCCTATAAAAGCCAGGTGCATGTCTGTAATCGCAGCAAGGAGGTAGAAGTCAGGATCGTCCCTGGGGGTTATCACCAGCCGGTTTAGCCAACTGCTGAGTTCTAGGTGGACAACAATTGAGGCAGATATCTGGTATCACTTCTGACTTCCACATGTACACACACATAGATGCACACATGCATGTGAACACACACACACAGAGACACAGACATACACACACACACACACACACACACACACACACACACACACACACACACTCACACACATTCTAGACAGCACATACTTTTGTCCTGCTCTAGTCCAGAAGTGTGTTTGCAAGATAAACATGAGGACAAATTCCTGTGGGGGTAGGCATAATCCTAGATCAGGTTTCCAAGCTTTCTTTGACAGATGACTCTTAAAACACACTGCACCCTATATTCAAGCAAGTAAGGACCGCTTCTGCAATATTGAATGCTTGGTCAAAATTCCCCAAACCTCTAACTATAGCTTTCTAACCTACTAGAAGCTTTAACTACAAAGGATCGCACAGGATTTCCCGGGGTCTGTGGCTGCTCCCACTTCCCTGAACTCCCGGAGAAGGAGTTACTGTGTGGGGCTCTTGCTTCCCCACCTCTTCAGCTCAAGGTCAAAGCAGGCGGAGGAATTTCCAGTTCTCTCTTTAAATGAGCAAAACCTTAGGCGTGAGTCGTTACTGGGCTGTAGGTGGAATTTAACATCACTAGTAGGTAAGAGTTCACTGTGAAGGATGGGGGACTGGAAAACTATAATCCGAACGATTCTCTTTCCTGTGCGGTATAAATGAACAGGGGGAGGAACAAGGGGTTATCCTTAAAGTGACATATCACCAGCTCTGCTTCATCGTGACCAAGGTCATCTAGTGTGGTGATTTTTTGTTTGTGATCTAACAAATAAAGCTTGCCAGGAGATGGGAGGGTGGAGCTAAGACTGGTAGACACTCGTAGACACATAGAAGCCAGGCAGTGGTAGTGCGCACCTTTAATCCCAGCTCTGGGAGGTGGAGACAGGAGATCCCCCGTTTCAGGATGAGGCGTCAGCAAGGTAAGAGGTAGCTGTGTCTTGATCCTTTCTCTCTCTGATCTTTCAGCATTTACTCCAATATCTGGTCCTGGATTTTTATTATTAAGACCAATTAGAATTTGTGCTACAGCATATTATAAGCATTGGCCATGCATTCCCTCATCTGTTACGGCAGCAGAGACTTTCTTGATGGGTTATCATGTGTCATTTACAGTAACTGATGCAGAGACTGCAACAGCGGACAGGGCATGGCCTGGTCTTGAGGAATATCCAGGAAATTGGCCGTAAACAATGAAGTAAGAATTGTAACTGAGTTCCCTGCATTTGAGGGGCAGGCAGAAGAGGATAAGTGATGGGATGCGCCCTGGGGAAACCACCCTGTGGCTGTAGTAGTTAAGTATATAAATGTACATATAATCATCCTGATTACTGAGTTTCAAGTTTTAGAGACTTCTGATTCTGAAGCCTTTGAAACCAAGAGATCCATCCTTCCTTCCTTCCTTCCTTCCTTCCTTCCTTCCTTCCTTCCCTCCCTCCCTTCCTCCCTTCCTCTTCTTTCCCCTTTCTCTTTCTAACTGGGGCTTCACACATGATAAGCAAACACTATTTTCCTGTCCACTCCTACAGAACCCACATTGACATCTTCCACAGATCGGCAGGAACACGTGGGGTTTGGCCTCTGTGCCCAGCTTGTTTCACTTAACGTACTAACCTCTCATTCTATCCAGAAAGGCCAAATTTGGTAACCCATTCAAGGAAACACCTTTGTTATTTTCGTCTTCTGTATAAACAATGTGAGATTCTGTCATGATGCTTAGTAGACATTAAAGAGACTGACAGCTGTCACACACAGGGTTGGCTTGGGGTCTTGCGATTACTGTGCTCGATGATGGCCAGCAAATGTTTCTGTGGAAATACCCACTTCTGAATTAGAAATGGGATGTATAATGAGTATGTAATAATATAATAAAGAAGATAATATTATGCAATACTGTAATAAAGAAAATAATTAGAGCATCCACACTTTACTTTTTAAGAAAAATTTTAAAGATCAAGGCATGTAGTAATATTTTTAATATTTGGTACCTACTAACATTTTAAGGAAATACTTTTAAAAAACATTGAAGTCAACATTTTCAAATTGGCTTTTTATTAGAGAACACAATCTGATTTATAAATCTGAACCATGAAGGAGTTTCAAATCCACCTTAAAGGGACTCCATCAACCAACCAAGCAGAGACCATGTTTAAATTTTTAAACAGCGCATTAAATAATTAAACAGCATAACAAATTATGTTTTGGGTAACTGTCACAGCCTAATTTCTTGAACACTCTCAAGAATAAGGCTAGACACATGACACTCCTAAAAGGAAACATGGCTCAAGCTCTCTGCTGGAAATAGATGAAATAAAAATCCCAACCAGAGGCTGTCACCAAAGCTTTTGTAGACACGTCCCAGCCCTTTCCAGACTTTCATGTTGAACACACTGACAAGGCAGCTTTATCTTCTTGCAGGAAGTTTTACCTGCTTTTATAAATATCTTGGTTTCACCGATTCAACGATCCATGTCCCTAATCTGCCTTGCTATGGCCACGATTTCTCATGACTTTTAAAACACCTAGCCAGGAGCTACAGAAAAACATGTCTGCCTTTGTACCCCACTTTCCATCTCTGTTGACCCAAATTCCTTTGTCGGACAACTGGAAAAAAAACTGATATATATTTTATAATGGTTACCAGTGTCCAGTGTCATGGCATGTTTTTTTTTGTTTTTGTTTTTGTTTTTGTTTTTGTTTTTGTTTTTTCCCCTTGCATTGTGTTTGACAAATTTCTTTTTTTTTTTTAATTTTTTTTGGGGGGGCAGGGTTGGTTCGGACAATTTCCAAGTGATGCTTGCCACCTCCTTCCTGGATTCCATGTATTCCAAACACCAGGAAGTGTTAGTCAAGAAGTTAGTTGTAGATATTACCACATTCTCTTTCTTGGAGTTTTAAAAACACCATTCTTCCATAGAGATGACTTTAACCCTACAAAATTAAATCATCTTTGGCTGTGATGGTTCAATAGAAAAATTCCTATAAGGACACAAGACTCCACATTTTATATGACATGGCTAATTGTATGATTTTTTTTTCTCTTATGTTTTGTTTTGTATCAAGGCAAGTTCTCCTCAGTGCAGGCAGGCCTTGAACTTGCTGTGTGGCTGAATACGACTTTAACCCTTGATCTTCCTGTCTCCATCTCTCAGGCTGTAGGTAATACAGGCTGTATGAACCGCCATACCTACCTACCTAAACTTGTCTGTTTTAGAAGCTCTGGGGATTGAGCTCAGGGGCTCATGACTCTATCAACTGAACTTCCACTAATTATGTTCTTGAAGGAATAAAATAGCCTGGGGTTCTTTATTTTGAGGTGTAGCTGAATGGAGATATAGTACAAAAGATCTAGAAAGAATTAAATCAAAATGCTTCATCATCTTCCGTCTGTCCAGCAAGCTTGCAGAAATGAGCCTTAGGTATAGCAACACTTCGGTCAAGACAACTGCGTAATCCACAGACCATCACAGCTAAGCCATTTACTTGACTCAGCCATGACGACAATGTTTGAAGCAAAAGGGGTCAGCAGACGTGGTCTGAAGTCCCAACTGTCACCATCATTATGCAGTCTTGGGAAAACCGTGTTCCTTCCCCAATTTCTATAAAATAACAGGGATGACATTCAGCCATGCCTCATCTGTCTTTGCTGGAAAATTTAGTAAATCCTTTAAGGCAGTTGTACTGGCGATACTGAAAGGCAGTGTGTGTACAGGAGTGTGGGGGTGCTGATGGGAGTCTGTTGGGGGGGGCTATGGTGTTGCTCAGAGGAAGTGCAATTGCCTGGAAGACTCAAGGCCCTGGTTTGGATTCCCAGTGCTGTGAAGATGAATGGATGAATTAATGAATGAACAGTAACTCAAAGGACTGGAGAGATGGTAATGGGCAAAGCATTTGCTGAGCAAGCATGAGGACCTAAGTTTGGATCCCTAGGACCCATGTAAACAACAGGACATGGCTACCCTCGCCTGTCATTCCAGCACTGAGTGGTGGAGACAAAAGGGTCCCAAGGCCTCCCTGGCCAGCCAGTCAGTACTACAGGTGCAGGAGAGATGCTGTCTCAAAAAAAAATAAGGTAGGAGGACCTGATGTCCCCGAACCTCCACACATGCATCAGCAAATACTTGTACCCATAAACACACATGCACTCACATAGGCACACAAAGCAACATAGGAAAGAGGGTATGGGTAAGGATGTCAAGCTCTGTCACTTGCTGAGGGTTCCCATTGCTCCTCATATGAAGTCAGCAACTCATTTTAGACACATAGCTTCGTCATGCATGGGCTGACATCCCCACAGCACCCTCAGGGAGGGCTAAATCGAAACCCACCCCACCTTTCTGAGCTAGTTATACCAACACTTACGAGATGCCTGTTCAAAACATCTGTTCAAGCCTGGAAGTGTGCCAGCCCCGGAAAAGCAGCCCCTGTTTCCTTCCTTGGAGTCCTGCAAAGGTAAAGATAAGATCAACACTTACGTGCAGGGTGATGGGGTTCTGGAGAGGTTATAGTAAACATCTGGGACAATGCTTTCAGCTCAAAGTCCCAGTGTCTATGAGTTCAAGATCTCCATAATAAACAGAAGTGAAATATACATTATACCACCATGTCTTAGGCTGGCTGCTTCAATAAACATTAAACATAGAAAGCTTTAGAGCCAGAAGATTCAAATTTCAGCTCTAATTCCATGCCAGAAGGCTATTGGTAATGATACTATCTGTAGTGTGTTAGCATTACATGTGATTCTAAAACCTTGCTTATATGAAATGAAAATTTAAAAACCCAACCTATTCAAAGCATCCATCATTTCTAGTCTAACTGATTTTCCCCGAAACTATAATACAGTTCTTAGAGACTTAGAAATATCACCAGGCTTTCAAACTCAGAGATTCCATATCCAACATAAAGTAAATTTAAATGCAACATTGGAAAACCAGGAGAAAATAGACACACCATGTTGCTTGCAATACTATTTCTCAGGGGTCCGTGTAGGGAAGAGAAGTCTGGGTTTGATTGTACTTGACTTGATCTGGTGCTCACTCTCAGTTACAATTCTTGAACTTGGACCTGGGCCTTGAGCTTCAAAGGTGCTCAGTGTTCCCATCATCAAAGTGGGCATGGTATTCATGACAGTAATAGAATAACTAACAGTGATGTCAGGGGACCAAGTGGCCATGGAACTCAGTTGTGAGCCTTTCCAGACAGGATTAGACAGGGCACTGCTAAAATGTGGGGTTCACAACCTTTCTCTTTCCAGCCCAGCTTTGTCATTATCCAAAAGTTAGGGGTTCACTGATCATCTAAGTGGTGTGCATTTGAATGATGTGCGGCTTCACGTTTTCACACATGCGTGAATGTAGGTATGAACATGCCATGGTGTATGTGTGGAGGTCAGAGGACAACCGTGGGTGTGGGTCTTCATTCTCTACTGCATATGCTGGCAAGGCAAGCTTCTAGAGGTTCTCCTGCCTCCGCCTCGTATCTCGTCATGTGCACCGGGATTTCAGATGCCCGCTAATGCATAGAACATGTGTTCTGGGGATTTGAACTTAGGTCCTCTCAACTGCACGGCAAGTTCTTTATCCATGGGACCATCTCCTGAGCCCCTCTACAGGGACTCTTAAAGAAATGAATAAATAATTGAGAATGATTGCATACACCAGAAAAACAGCAACAGGTTAGAAATATACAAATCTCAAAGTGTGGACTTGACGTGAACATCCAACTCCCGACCCCCTGAAAAGCCGACCATTTCTCAGTGGAACCTGGATCCTTCATCTTTCTCTTGAGTTTGTGGGTCCCCATACTTTTCCTCGGCATTTTGATTTTCTCAACTGGTTGAAATGAAATATACTGAATGTTTCTACTTCACGCCCAGTTTCTGGGTTCCACGGAACTTGTGCTCCATGTCCCTGTGATCTTTGGAAAACTGACTTACTATTTCCCACTGGGAATGTCAAGTTGCTGAATGTGCTCCTGGTTCTGCCCAAATCTGCTTGGTTTTGTGCCCGTTGTGTGGTACAGGTTGTGTGGGATGCCCTAGACGTGAACACCGTCACCAGCACTGCCTGTGAAGGACATTTACTCCATCTCCCCATCCCTCTCTGTCTAGTATCAATTTCTCTGAGCTATTTAATGAAAGCTAAAGGACTGAGGTATGCTGGGGTTTTGTCAAGATGAGAAAATATTTGAGGTTGTGTAGCCTTCAAATGGCCCTTATGTCATGTAGAATTTATGAAATCCTGGATCCTTTGGATTTCTGCTATCTTTTTTTATCATCCATCCATCATAACTGTTATTTACCAGATCCTTACTATGCTTCAAGCACATAAAATGTACAAATTCTTAAAGATGCCAATGAAGCATCTTATTCTACAGATGTTAAAAATGTATAGGCAACGGTCTGATGTTAGCTAAGCATGAAGGTGAATGCCAGTAATTCCAACATTGGTGAGCAGAGACACAGAGATTGACTACTATGAATTTGGAGGTAGCCTGGGCTCATTTTTCCTGAGGTGATACATGAGCTGTGGTCAGTAACTACTTTCACCCCAGCTTCATTTTATAGCTTTTGATATAATCTTATCCCATTGTTAAGTTCCTCATCAGCACCAACTATGGCTACCTGGGATTCTAATATTTACAGTTTTAGTATCTAATTTAAGACAAATTATTTCTCAAAACTGAATGTCTTGAAAGAGGCTTGTTCTATGTTTAAATTGGACACCGTGTCTAGAAACATCTGTAACAGTACATTGCTGGGATTCTTCCATCAACATTTAAAAACAAATGTCATCAACATGTGTGTTCAGTAGGATGCATTCTGAGAAGCGGCATCCAACAGTGTTTAATGCATGTCTGGTTGTCCCTAGGACATATATGAAGGCTTGTTTTTGTTTACATGAAGTATTCCCACATCTTCATTGCCATGCCAATCTCTCCTGGGACAGTAGGGACATTAAATTGAGTCTCTCGTTAATGGACAAGAGTGGCAGTATTATATTAGATGCTGATGGCATCCAGTTCATAAATGATCAATGTAGAGACATGTGACATATGTCATTCCCTAAGATCAGTGCTGGGATATTTCTCTTTTCTTGCCCTCACCTCACCTCGGCTCGCGGTTAGAAGGGACACAATCCATCATGTTGGGGAGAACATGGCGGCAGAAGTCTTCCACGGATATGGCGCTAAGTCTGTTCTCATTCAGGCAGAATAGGAAGCGGAGATGGAACATGAAGCAGGGTTGAGCTTTAAACAGCAAGATTCCCTTCTCCTTAAAGACTCACTTCCTCCAATGGGGCCACCTGACTTCCCAAAGTTCCCACAACCTCCCAGAACAGCCCCAGCAGCTGGGATCAGGTGCCCCAGCACAGACTATTTCACATGCAGACTCTTAAGAGACACTTTGCTCTCTTTCCCCCATGTGGGGACAGTTTACTGGGGAGCTGGCAGGATTCTGGGTGACTCAGCGGCATCATCATAACACACAGGTGGACATTGTTGATGCTTAGTAGTGATGGCCAGCTAACATTTCTTTGTATGCCCTCAGGCCACATCATACACCCTTTAAGGTATTCTTTTACCTAATTCCATAGAAAGGAAATAGCATGTACGGATGACGAGGCCCAGTAAGATAAGACAGAATACAAAGGCATGCCCACCTGGGTTTCTTGGAGCCTTGGAGACACTGAGCGTGATTATAATCAGTAACTTCCTTATTCTTACAGGGGAAAGGAACAGGCTGCTCATGGATAATTGTCCCTAATTTCACTCTCCTTTTTTTTTTTTTAAATCTAATCTTTTGTGGAACTCTATCCAGCTCGGTACTGATTCTTTAAAGCAATCTCAATACAAAATCATCCGTCTTTCATGGCTTATCAAGTCTGTTTCCGGAAACAGAATCATTCAGAGTCTGAGCACAAATGAGAGAGACACACTAGCTGTGACCCAGAGGCAGCCTGACCCGTCCCATTCAGGGGCTTACCTCTAACGTGTTGACAGAATGGCTGGACTACATGAACACTGAGAACAGAGAAGTCACAGCCATCCCAGCCAGACTGGGGGGGGGGGGGCAGATGTACAGACTGTGACTTGCGCTTCCGTGTTAGAATCCAGGAAATCATTTTCAAGGAGGTGTGTGCTCAACTATCACTACTCAGCTTCCTGAACATGTCCATCAGAAACTGGAGGAAGGAGGTGGCAGGCATGAACTAGCAAAAACTGTGTTTTACCAACCTTAACCTTTATGGAATTCCATGATTTCCACCCAGCAGTATCTTGATTTATAAGAATCCTTCTGAGAGTGCTACCTCAGTGTGGGGGATGGGGAGAGGGCGGGTCCTGCTTCTCTTTACCTTGGTAGGAATTCCCATTAACAGTGTTACAAGTGTGGATCGCAGTCCTCAGGGTGTCCACTGAGATTCCCATGTTCTCGTGGAACAAAGAATTGGAGTAGGGATGCACTGATAGCAATAAGATAAGAATTTATTAAGAAAAAGAAAAGCACTGTAGAGAATGGGAAGGGGCAGAGAACCAGAGTCCAAAGATGGCACCGTGAGTTCTGATCCTGTATAGTCACATGCTGTCTACAAAGTCATGTCCAGGAGACCTCCCCTGCTCACACACGCTGTCTTGTTATGTGGAGCAGGAAGTGGTGATGTTTCCAGTCTTCCCAGGCAATGGCTTTTCTCACACTCACTCTGATGTCCCTGTCTCCACCCCAAACACCCTGCCGCCACTGCCGCAAGCCATCTTTTGAGTTAATTAGTAATGGAACTTGGCGCTGGAGGCGGCATGGAAAGCGTGAAGACGTTCGTTATTTTTTCACATTCTAATAACCGGGTGTTTGCTGAGATGCTTCGAGTTACCATGACTGGGTAGAGGACTGGAACCTTCCAGAAACCTTTTTAGAATAGCTTAGCAGTTCTAGGGTCATTTGGGGGCAGTCAGTGTGTTCCTCAGATCACGTGAGTCGGTCATGCCTTGTGCTGCGTGAGTTAGGGAATCCGACTGGAAACCTGTGGGGGATGCAAAGGTAACCTTGAATTCCTATAGTGTGTTTGTGTGTGTGTGTGTGTGTGTGTGTGTGTGTGTGTGTGTGTGTGTATGAGAGAGAGAGAGAAAGAGAGAGAGAAAGAGACAGAGACAGAGACAGAGACAGAGAGGTTGATTGGGAGTTATTACTCTCTTTTCCATTTGGGTCCTGGGGATTAAACCCAGTTGGTCAGACTTGTACAACATGCACTTTACCCACACAGCCATGTTGTTGACCCAGATGCTCATTTAGAAAACAAACAAGCAAAAATAAACCTCATTCGCTTTTTAGAGTAGAAAAAGTTCACACTTTAAATTTTCAAATATAATAACAAAACTTTCAGTACTAATTTCTTGTTGCCGGACCTCCAATTTTATTCCCCATTCCTAAGCATTTTTCACAGTTTCTTTTGACATTTACTTACATATTTATACAGCATAATGCTATCTTATAGCTCTTTTAAAAATGTGTAGACACAACCAAATAAAGATTTCATTATGAAAAACTGGGACCTGTGTCCTTTGTCTCCACGTCTGTCTTCACGGGACTAATGTGATTATGTAAAAGTTAAGTCAGAAGACACAGGCCAGGATCTGAAGGCTGATCCAGACTAGAATATGTAAAACAAACGATTTTTAAAAGAATAAATTTGGCTAGAGTTGTGCTTAACTGAAATCAGTGTGGAAGTAGTGAAGACATTGCCAGTGTGTGGCCTGGGTATCCCACTTAGCTCCTCTCAGGGCACGCCTGACTTCAGTCTCAGAAGACCACACGATGCTGCGGACTATTAGATCAGCACCTGGACGGTGGCTGCGGCGGCTGCGGCTGCTTCTGGCATTCTGGCCCCACAGCACCCCAGAGCATGTTTAACTCTTAAATATTATTTGGCTTTCAGAGAATTCTATTCCAAGTTTACTCAGATAATCTAAAGCTTTAGAGTATATACACACACACACACACACACACACATATATATACATATATATATATATATATATATATATATATATATATATATCTCCATGCAAAGTTTAAAAACATTTATAATCTATACACAATAACTTATTTATATTGTTTCCTGACCATTATAAATGGTATAATGTATCTGTCCCCATGTATATACAGTAATCCTTCAAAGCTATATCTAGATCTAATATCATGGCACTGTAAATTGTGTGGGGGAAAACATCCTCTTTTATAGACTTTGCTCTACCGCAGTTTTATGTCATGGCAATTTTGAGCAGAAGGTAGAGATTTTTCCATATAGCTCTGCCTTCACACATACATACCCCTCCTGTTTATTATCAATGCCTGCCAGGGCTGGATTTGTTCTTGCTTAATGAGCCTGTTCTGACACATTGCCACCCACAGCCTGTAGTTTAGCTTGGGTCTCAGTCCGAGGGTTGTACATTTTATGGGTTTGGATAACTCTGTAATGACGTATATCTACCACAATAGCAATACACAGCCATTTCCCAGCCCTGAAAATACACTGTTCTCTGCCCCCGATTTTATTATTTTTTTCCACAAGATTGCCTACAGTCTTCTTAAAAATTGCCTTCAGAATAGTTAATAAATTTGACATTTTTTTGACAACTTTTATTGACTTGTCTCTGTTGACCACAGTATTTTTGCCGAGAAAAACACTCTCCCTATACATACTGAGGCATATTTTATAGTTGCAGAGCAAATTCCACTCAGTCAAGGATACTCTGAAGGGAGTTATTCGATTGTATAAATATTTCAGTCTGTCTAAAGGCACTGCCTCATGCCCTCTATTTAAAGTGCTGTCTTTTTCCAATAATTTCCAAACACAAAATACACCAGTTCAATAGCCTCCACTTGCAAGTCCTTTAATGGCGTGCCGGATTTAGATGCTATAGCATCACAAGGTTTCTTAATTTTGCTACACGATTCCCATTGGTTAAAATATTTCAAAACACAACTGTGATTTTGATTTATGATTTAACTCTGTCCACCATTTGAGTTAACTCTTGTTTCACTGGTTCAATCCCTTCCTCATGTTTTTAAGGAAATTCACAATGCCTTTCCATCTGAGAGCTTTCTTTTCAAGAACTGTAATCTCTAAAATTTTCAAAAGCCCAAGATTGATGCTCCATGTGTTCTAGTATTTTGATGAGGGGCTTCCTATCATCTGAATGTTTACAGTTCTCATTTAGAAATGTTTATCAGCATGGTAGGAAATATAGGCATTAGTAGAGATATCCTGGGCTCATTTCCAAACTACTGCAACAAACAGAATATCTCAAGAAAAGTGAATAGTTCAATAAAGTAGGTCAAACTTTTCACAATTTTTCAATATATATGTATATGTTATATTTTTGTGGCTGTACTCCCATCTACTATGCACACATAACATCATGTCTAAAATTCAATGCATGTATACCATTTTTCAACAATGTTGCTAGCATGGTAGTACATGCCTCAGCTCTTAGAAGGCAGGATCCAAAGAACACCAAGCTAAAGACCAGAGTGGACTGCACAGAGAAGATTCCATCTCCAAGGAATTCTGTCTTAGGACTGCAATATGTTAACGATCATCTCAACTGATTTCTGCAAACCACAACTTTTTGAGAGGAGTGTGTGTGTGAAGATGCAAAACACACACACACACACACACACACACACACATACACACACATACACACACACACACACACACACACACACCACACACACACACACACACACACACACACACACACACACACACACACATCTACTCACTGAAGCTAGGGAATCCGCCACAGACCAAAGAATGGATTCCATCGAAGTCCAACTTAGTGAACCAGTGAGTTTTATTGGGGTTATTTGCTAGGACCGGAAATGACTCACACATCTCTGGATCCCTAAAGCCTACCCCAGCACAAGTGACAGCCCACCCACAAAAGCCAGGAACCCTGGATCACATAGCACATCCTGTAGGCAACTCAACAGTTTGGAGAGTCTTTTCCAGGTGCCTCAACCCCTCCCAAGCAGGTAGGCAGGTTTCTGAGTCTTTTTTACAACTTGGTTTGTTTAAGGGGGACTTTTTTTTATTGTTTACTCTGGCATGAAGGGGCCTAGTGAATCTGGTCAGTCTCGGGAACTTCCTGATTCTATTTGGAGTAATTTTCCTTACTGTTCAAGGACCTTTGCCGCAGGATGAAATGTTTCAATATTGGAGGAAATTGTTACATGACACTCCACCCCTGCCTCAGGTTTTTACACTCTTTCAGCCTGGTCTCTGGCAATGATCCCAAGCCTCGGATGGGTGATGACAGGTGTCCATCTAAGGCTGAGAATTAGTCTCCTGTGACACTGGGACAGTCCTTCACCAGTGTTTATGGATTAAAGCTGACAACCACGATCGATGAGCATAAACACATGTGTTCAGATGGAACTTTGACAGGCACATCACATTCATTCAGCAAAACAACAGAAGTTGCTTTCCTTCTGGGACCTGGGACCTTCCTAGCCACAGATCTTTACCCCAGCGTACAGTACCGGATATGAACTCCTAGAAGAGTGGGCTTTCGGTTCAATCAAAAGGCTGTTGGCCTCATCCAAGTTAGCAGAGCCCCTACTGCACACGCTCACACACCCTACCCAGAGAGTCAGTATTTTAGCATGCCGGGTTCACAGCCGAGCAGGAATGTTGGTTACAACTCTCCACCAGCAGCCTGCATGGCCCCTCTGAAACTATAGAAGCCAGCCAGCAAGGCGGGAGTTTCCAGTTCACATCCAGCTTCTTTTCTCCATGTCCTGCAGTCAAAGTGTGCATGTGGAGTGCCTTCAGCAAGAGAGTCTCACTGTCTAGTCCTGGCATACAACCAACAGCAGTAGCCGTTAGATTTGTGGGGCACATCTGGCTAGCAACTGATAGGAAGCCAGCCTATCCCTGATACTGGGGTTTCCCTTCAACAATCTTATGGCCTATGGGGGTGTCCTCTTCCATTTATGTGGGGCACCTTTTGGATTTTTTTCTTTTCCATTAACCCAGCCCCAGTAGGGTTGTAAGGAAGCACCGTATGCACCCATTTGTCCCTCTGCTGGCTTTCCGAATCTGCCAAACACTCAGGGGTGAGCATTACATCATCTATATAACAAACAAAACCTTTCTCAGAGGAGGAATGGAACAAGACACGATCCAAACCACCATCCCATAACCAATCGTGGGATTACATAGATAACCTTGGCGAAACACTCTGAAAGTCTGTTATCACCTGCTCCCAGCAAGTGTCAGGTGCTCCCGGAGGTCCAGGACTAAGAAGATACTAAGTCAAACACAATCAAGGTCTAATACAGCAGGGAAAGGTTCCACCCATTTGTATCAGCTGCGTCCTCCACAGATCAAGGTTGGGGACAGAGCATGGGTGGGAAGTGCTGACTTAATTAGCTCCATGTATCCCTAGTCATTCTCTCTGAGTCATTGTGTTGACATATTCTGGAGCTCTTCCATGGAGGCACCCTCCATGTCTCCATGCCTGGTTAGCTCAATGGGACTAACTTAATTTGCTCAGGCCAACTCAGAGCCAAGGGTCAACATGGCCCTGCTGTCCCTTGCTATACCTGCTGGATCCCAGGGTCAGAGTGGCCTTGGGCTGGCACAATGGCATAGCTGTTGTCTCTCTATCCAACATACCTAGCTGTTGGACGGGTTCCTAGCTGGGAAAACCATCTCCACCCTTAGCATAACCTTCAGCTGGAGGGAAATGTACCCTCCTTGGTCTGGGGGGGATAATCACCCAGTGCCGGGACAGACTTGATTGTCTTTGCTTGTATTTTTCTATCACAGTTGTCTTCTGGGAACTGCTCCTCAGGCTTTATAGCCTCCCAGAAGCTGCTCAGATACAACTTGTCTTTCTCCCATATTTTCCCACATTTGCCTCTGAGTACCCCAGACAGACCTCTTCCTCTGCTTTTACCACATTCTCATCTCTTCTAGGCTTCTCTCGCACTTTGCAGACACTCTTTACTGTTCTGTCTAAGTCACTGAGAACTGTCAAATCTTTTCCTCCTTTATAAAGATCTTACCCCACCACAGGGTTTAGCAAAGCCACTTAAGTCCCCTGAGGTCCCTGCTGGACCAACCTTTTCTTTCACTGTTTTAAATGTCTGGACCAGTGAACAGGGAGCTCAAACATAGCTTCTCTTATCCCTAATTCCTTCAATCCCCTCCTCTGTGGTCCTCCAGCCCCAGCTCCTCCTGAGTCCCTCAGACAGAGATGATGAAGTGTCCCTAAGCCAGTCCATCGGGAACTGATCTCCTTAACTGTCTCAGGTTCTGTGTCCTTTGCCTTCAGGAGGGATGGGAGGGTACATTAATCAGAACTCCCGCTCCCACAGTCGTCAGACTGATCCCACCCACTCTCGTGACCCACAGCCTCACAAGCCATGCTCTGACAGGCACGTTCATGGCCCACTTAAACATCTTTCCCAATCTCAGAAGTTCAAGTGCTGAGTATTGCCTGATCACCTTAGTTTATTTTGTCCTGGACCATTGTCAAGGCCCCGGTCTGCATGTTTGGACCACAGGTTTCCCCTTCTTTCCTTTGAAGGGTCAGATGTGAGGGGCATCTCCCACTGTGTTTTACTTCCTCTCTCTTTCTCACCCTCATTTATCCACTTCACTTTCCCAGTCAGAGGTTAACATGGAGGAGGCTGCTGTATCTTTCTCTCTTGTTCCCACCTCTCCTGTATGTGAGCCCGTTCACCTCAGCCTCTGATGCTTTCCTAACCACCCACTACAGTGGCCAGGCAAACTCTGCTGCTGCTAGACTACGGTCTTGTTCCCAATCTCAAAGGCTGTAACATTTCCTCCACCCTTTAACAGCTTTCAGGGCTTCTCCACAGTCACGTGGTAGACCCCACTCATGCAGCAGGCATGCCACCCCACCCCACACAGATGAAGACTGCCATCCGGGGATTTAATCCCAATGGCTCAGCCGTGTGCATCTCACTGCTCATAGCAAGAACTATGCATTCGCTGACACAGCACAAAGGCACATAACGCATATCACACAGGAAAGGACAACTGTGTCAGAATTTCCTCCGTGGATGCTTCCCCTTGGGCTGCTCAGCAACAGCCCCAGTTACATGCCTTGCTGTCCATAGCCAAGACCACGTACTCACTCCTCCCTGACCCTCTTTGGACACCAGTAATATTGTATGAGAAAAGCTTCCCCAGGGAGACAGTGGTATGTGTCGTATTTGTAATCCCAGTGCTGCGGACACAGCAATGGGTAAATCTGCCTAAGCCTGATGCCCAGCCAGCCTAGCCCACTTGACCAGCAGCAGGCTAGTGAAAGACCATGTCTCATAAAGATAAGGACAGTGCTTAAGGAATGGCACCCAGCATTGCCCTCTGGCCTCCAAATGCACACATAAGATTATTAATTAGCAAGATTGGCAGAGCCAGGAAGTGAGCGCACGCCATTGGAAAAATGGCGCTGATAGTTTTGCTCCTTGAAGAACTTCTGTGAGCCTTCAGATTACAGAGTAAAGTGAAGTGCAGTATTGCTGTGGATATCGCTCTGTGTAAATAAAGTTCTGATTGGCCAGTGGCCAGGCAGGAAGTATAGGCGGGACAAGAGAGAAGAAAGAGAATTCTGGGATGGAGAAGGCTGGGGAGAGACACCGCCAGCCTCCGCCATGAGAAGCAACATGAAAAGACACTGGTAAGCCACAAGCCATGTGGCAATGTATAGACTAACAAAAATGGGTTAATTTAAGATAGAAGAAGTAGCTAACAAGAAGCCTGCCACAGCCATACAGTTTCTAAACAATGTAAGTCTCTGTGTGCTTTCTTGGTTGGGTCTGAGCGACTGTGGGACTGGCGGGTAAAGAGAGATTTGTCCTGACTGGGCCAGGAAGGAATACTCTACACAGTATACCTATAGAGTAGTACCATATGTACACCAACAGCTTAAATACCGGTAAAAATCTAATTAAACATGAGAAACAAGGGGAAAGGTGTTGGCTTCTGGAATATACTTGGATGGCGTGTGGACTAAACTACTGTGAGTTTTAACAGCTGCAGGCTTGAGTCCACTGCAGCTCACCTCAAAACAAGTGTGGATTATGCACACTGTAACCCATTCCAAGGACATTTCTGGTCTATGAGTTCCCTCATTTGCTTCACACATTTCGCTTGGCTTTGTCGCTGTTAAACAGCTCAGGAGAATGGGGTCATTGTTGTGACTACCAGACCGCATGGCTCCTAGACATTCAGAGCTTGTTTTGAGGAGGACTTGGGAAGAGTTCGACCACAGAATGCTGTAAGAGCGTATGAAACATTCTGTTGGGAGCTCAGAGAGCCCAGGAGGCTGATTGAAATGCAGAAGATGGAGGCCGCCATTCATGTGGTGTCAGAGGATAGCAACTCAGCAGACTTGGCTAGAGGATGTTCCTGTTACATTCTGGCAAAGAATCTGGCTGCATTCTGCCCATGTCCTGAAAACGTAGGCCAAAAATGGGGTAAATTGTTGGGCAGTGGAAAAGTCAAGCATGGCTATTGCTCATTCTGTTTATTGAGTTGGGTTTTTTGTTGTTGTTGTTTGTTTTGCTTTTTTGTTTTTTGGTTTTTTTTTTTTTTTTTTTTTTTTTTTTGGTTTTTAGAGACAGGGTTTCTCTGCGTAGTTTTTGGTACCTGTCCTGGATCTCACTCTGTAGGCCTCAAACTCACAAAGATCTGCCTGGCTCTGCCTCCCAAGTGCTGGGATTAAAGGCGTGCGCCACCACCGCCCAGCTACTGAGTTTTATATTGAGAATACCACTCTTTGCCTTATGGCCTTGAGACAGGATTTCTTACTGAACTAGAAGCTCGCCATTTTGCCTAGTAGGCTGACTGGCCAGTGGGCGCTCATGATTTGCCTCTTTGTACCCCTTAGTGCTGGGGACATAGGCGTGCACAGCCATGGCGAGCTTTTTATGTGGGTGCCCAGGATTCTAACTCAGTTCCTCATGTTGTGTCAAGTGTTCTTACCCACCCCGCTGCCTCGCTAGGCCCCTTAAGCAGATCTTTACAAAGTTTCTCTTGCTTGTTCTGGCACTATGGGTCCTTCGTGTCCAAGCTTTTCAGTGATCTGTGCTATGCGTACCCCTCTGTTGCATCTCACTGGAGTTCCTCTCTATTGCTTAAAGTTTCAGCATTTTCCTATTTAGCAATTGCTAGCACTGGTTAAACTAGTTATGCTTCTGAAATTAGGCTGGCAGTTGTAATTCGCTACTTCTTTCACATTTCCCTCCGTCTTCTTGACACAGATTATTTACTCCTTAATTTTGGTACTTTTTTAGGGAGTAGCAGTAGACATATGTGTTTACTCTGCTATATATTTCAAGGAAAGTTGTGTCAGGCCAGCATTTAATCATTGAGAAGGTTGCTAGATGAAACCAATTTTAAAAAAATGTAGGGTACCTCAGTATGGTAGTTTGAATGTAATTGGCCCCCATAAGCTCATAGGGAGTGGCACTATTGGGAGGTGTGGCTTTTTGGGGAGTCGGTGTGGCCTTGTTGAAGAAAGTGTGTCACTATGGGGTGGACTTTGAGGTGTCACATGTGCTCAAGCCAGGCCCAGTGTCTCAGACCACTTCCTGTTGCTCATGGGGTCAAGATGTAGCTCCTTCTCCACTCTCAGCTCCTTCTCCAGCACCATGTCTTCTGCATGCGGCAACATCCTGCCATGGTGAAAATGGACTGAAACTGTAAGCCACCCAATTAAGTGTTTTCTTTTATAAACGTTGCCATGGTCATGGTGTCTCTTCACTAAGTCACTGTTGGGTGAGAACCCACTTTGGGGCACTTAACTCAGTAGGATAGTCTCTTGTGAAAATTTCCACAAAGGTGGTGGATTCCAAGCAATACACATTTATTCTACTGTGGAACTGGATGTCAGCAGTCCCCATTGGTGTCCCTGGACCCAAGTCACAATATTGGTAGAGTTATTGCCTTCAGAGTCTCTGGGGGGAGATCCCTCCCCTGCCCTCAGTTCTAATTGTCATCTCTATGCCTTGACCTGTAACCCCATTCTCTGTCTTCTGTAGTGCATATTCTAATGGGTCTTAATAATAAAAGCTCGGAGTCAGATATCAGGATGAAAGCTGAAAGATCAGAGAAGCAGAGCAGCCAGCCACTAGAAAGACTCCTTACCTCTAGGAATCCTCAGACTGAAAGGGCCAAACTCTGTCTCTTCCTGCCTCACTTCCTGTCTCCACCTCCCTAGTGCTGGGACTAAAGGTGTGTGCCACCACTGCCTGGCTAACTAGTGGCTTAACTCCACACTCTGATGTCCAGGCAAGCTTTATTTGTTAGAGCACAAACAAAATATCACCGTACACGTCTCTGATTCCTCTTGATTCTCCTTATTCTAAAGATACTGTTGCTTATATTTGCCTTATCAGAAAACCTGGGATAAAATTTCCTTTTCAGCATTCTTAGCCAGCAGGTACCAGTGCATCCCTGCCATCCCAGCACTAGGTAGGCTGAGGCAGAAGGTCTGGCATGTGTCTGAGGCCAGAATGGGCCACATAATGAGCTCCAGAAGTCTGGACTACAGAGTAAAAACATACCAGGAGGATAGAGAGAAGGACCAGGAGGAAGGAGAAGAGGAAGAGGAGCAGGACATGGGAGAAGAAAGGGGAAGAGGAATAGACAGTGGCCCCAAAGTGGGTCCTTACTCAACAGTGATTCCCCTGTCATCCCACACTATGACTTCTAGGAGGCTTTTAGGACTGTGAGGAATAACTTTATCTTGCCTGTATACCAGCAAATATATGGAGGTTTGTATATCAGCCTGAAGAATTTGTAGTGAACATATTTGACCTATGAGATACTTCTTTCACTCCCCACGTCCATCCTGACCTTATACACTGGATCCTACTCAGTGGCGGGACAGATGAAACTGTAAAAAAGAAAGAATTTCATATGGTTTAAAATGCATATTGTTTGCCGTGCATAGAAAAATAGAATACCCTTCTTAGTGAAATACTACAGTAACAGAGAATCCAATATCAATAAACATACCTCACAAAGAGTGGTGCTTTATAAATAGCCAGACAAAATGGAATATATTTATATGGAGAATGATTTAGTCTTTACTTAGTAATCCAAGAGGTAATCAGAGCTCCCTGACACACTCTGTGTTTTAATCCTGAACATGGTAAGTACACCGAGAGCAGATGTTTTCATCTGGTTGCACTACTTGGAAGAGTATACTACTGAACTGACTGAATAATAAAATTTCCTATATTGATATCATTACAATCCCCTAGGGGTGTGGTAGCACATGCCTTCAATTCCGGCACTCAGAGGGCAAGGGTAGGTGGGTCTCTATGAGTTCAAGGTCAACCTGGTCTACATAGAGCACCCCAGGCCAATCAGAGCTATGTAGTGAGACTTTGTCTCAAGAAATAAACAAAACATAAAAGCAAACCAAAATCATTACCACCTTATGCATCCTGGTGATTTATGTAATCTCTAATAGCATCAGTAAATATCCCTTATAAAGGGCTCACTAGTAAGTAATGGCAGCCTTGTGGGCATCCCTGCACACTGCAAACACTCAAGGCTTCATTCCACCCTGCAATGCAGACAAGACAGAGACAGGCAACATTTATTTACATAACTCAAAAGAGGCTGAAGTTGACCCAAGTCTAGGATTTCCTGACCTATCTTTATGCAGACAACCTCCATAGTTCTACTGCATTTTCAAATACTTATATGGCTTAATTATAAATTAAAATTCTTTATTTTTAATGTTAGTGCTTAAGTCTAAGGAACCTAAAATGAAACTCAGAATATCTACCAAAAGTCAACGAGATTACCACCAAGTCTATTTTTAGTGCCTCTTCCATCTTTTCTCTAGAATGCATTCTTTCATTCCTCCTTCCTCCTACTCAGCTCTTAGAGCTTGTCCCTGTGTTGTGTGTGCACATGTCTACATGTTTGTAAACATGTGCAGGTATGTGCATACAGAGACACAAGCTCAACATCAGACGTCTTTCTCTGTTGCTCTCCACCTTGTTTTTGAGGCAGGGTCTCCCACCGATTTTGGATCTCACTGATTTGCCTAGGCTAGCTGTCTAACAAGCCCCAGGAGTCCTCCTCCAGTTATCACCTTCCCATTTGTGGGGTTACAGACATGCTACTACTCTTTTACACAGATGCAAAGATCCAAGTTCAGGTCCTCACCCTTGTGCAGTTACCTCCGAGGCCTCCATCCTGTTTCCATTTCCTCATTGTCTTATTTCCTTTTTCATGAATCTGGACTCTCCTTGTCGTCTTAGACATGGCGTCTCTACTTCCACGCTCTGTTCTCAGTTCAACCTGTTCGTAGCTTTTTCTTTCCTAATACAAAACTAAACACTTCTTAGCCCAGGAGCAAGCTACTCCTGAGTGGCTCAAGCCAAAGCCCTGGGCCAAAGTCTCTAACCACCCGGAGCGACTCAGTTCTACCAAACATCATTACCCATCCTCAGGATTTCTGTTCCAGCTGTCATATACAATACATAATTCACTTTAAACCTCCTGCTGTCCATTTTCTCCAAGCCCATGCTTGTGCTGTGGGCTCGTTTGTCGGTCTAAGAATCACATTGGCTGTTATTAGCATTTTCTCAGTTGAGTTAGGAAATTTTCAAGTGCCCAGTAGCTTATGTGGCTGATACCATCTTAAATGCAGAAGATACAGGTCATTTTCATTACTTACTCTAATTCTGTTTCTAAGACAAGGTTTCATATAGCCCAAGCTGGTTTTGAACTTGCTATATAGCCAAGATGGCCTTGAACCCCTGGTCTTCCTGCTTCCACCTCCCTCACTGAGATGACCTTGAACCCTTGATCTTTCTGCCTCCATCTCCTTCTGAGCACTGGAATTACAGGTGTGCACCACCACACCTGGGTTTTTGTGGTGCTGGGAACTGAACCCACCCATAGCTTGCTTTGTGGCAAGCACTCTACCAATTGAGCTACATGCCTAGTCCTGACCATTTCTGTCACAAAGGAAGTTTTGTTCAAAAGCCCCAGCACCCTGAGCTCCTGTTGCCTCTCCTTCACTGTCTGTCTAGCTCCGACATTACTCCTTTGTTTTTGTTTATGTTTTTTTAACATCTCCTGGTGCTGGTGTCTTTCCCTTCCAACCTGGAACAGTGAGTTTATAGCGTGTCACACTCTGCCTACACACTTCTGTTTTCATTTGTTTTTGTTTCTTTAGGAACAGTTCATCCCAACCCATGGACACTTAAGCTTGTAAAGACGACTTTGTGACAAGTCTCATTAGAATATTCTCTAAAGCTTGGTGAATGTGAAAACATTTCCCTAGTGAGGAGTGATGGGTCTGTAGCACAAATGTACCGGCGGGAGTTAGCATAAAATCGAACATGGAAGCTGTTTGTGGCAACAATACTTCAGGAAACCTAATGATAAATCACATTGATCTCCATCGCTCATGACTGGTTTTCATCAGCCAGGGAGGCATCCTAGTGTGCAAAGGAAGATAGATGTGAGTACCACACCGCTCTATCTTAGAATCTTGTTCACATCCATTACTGATGTGGCTTACTCAAGCTACTGAATGTCTCAGAGCTTGGTAGAGATGGAAAGAGCTACCTGCATTAGACGGAATTCTTCAATAGCAAATGACATAAATAAATAAAAAGCCAAGCAACTTTTTCAGAAAAAGGTGTTAATGGGCTCATGTAACTAAAATCATCCAGTGACTTGAGTGTGATTGGATCCAGGGGCCCACAGAGTGCAATATGTGGTTCTTTCTAGTTTCCAGTCCAGCTAAAATCTTGCCCTCCCCAGAGACAGACATTTAGACTCCGGACAGTAGTAAAGTAAGCAGTTAATAGCTTAATCAGAGCAAGCAAGACACCCTGAGTAGGCTTTTTACCCAGAAAGCAGCCTGGCCCAGCAGCTGCACCATCGCAGGAGCGTGGGTCTTGAGTCTCTTCTCTCGGTTAGTTATTTCCCACCCCTTGCATCCCATCCCAAGATAGGCATTTCCAGAAGAGTGGAGTGCTCTTCTTAGAAACTCTGTGACCCAGAATTCAGTCTGTTGTAAGTACATACATAAGATGCAAGAACAAGTATGGGGACTTAAGTACTGTAAAGTTGAAGTTCAATGGAGGAAAGAGAATCAGCATTCCATTCCACATGTTCCTCTGGGAAGGAAGCCACTGAAGCCACTTGGAGGTGATCTAGCTAGAGTAGACCACTACATGGGTTTTGTTTTGTTTTTGTTTTTTGTTTTTGTTTTTACATCATTTCCAGGCCTTGAGCTGGCCCAACTGCGGAGACCATACGTATTTGTATATTGTGTTTGGGAGACGACCTTGGTCTGTCCATTCTGGAGCCTACCTAACAATAGTCCCACACTCTCCACAGGCAAGTCATTGAAACTATAGTTATAGGAAGGTCACCTATAGCTAAAGACTCAAAATCTCTCTGCAACCCTGGACTCCAGAGCAGGGTTATCTCAAGTCACACCTTCATGTCTCTTTCTGCCAAGAGTACCACTGTGACACTTAGGAAATGGAGTGTTCAGAGAAGCAGAGTCAAGGCCGAGGGGGAGGGGTTTCACAGGCCCACTTCACCATATGCATCATATGGGATTGTGTGGGATGGAGGCTTCATCCCTCTCGGAAGATGAGATCCTGCACAAAGAGTGCTGGTGTGCTGAGCTGTCATGTTGTCCAGAACAAAGGCAGCCATTATATTCCATGGGACCCATGTTTGCTGTGGCCACAGGTCTCTCTCCTCCAGCCTGCTTCTCTCTTCCTGGCTCTTCTCCTTTGCCTATTCCTGTTTTCCCTTGCTTCCCTCACCTCTCCTCCTCTGACTTCTTCTCTCTCTCTTTCCCTTCCAGGTTATAGCTGGGGGTTAAATGGTACAATATACATAAAATGACCCGTAGCTTGTAAGTAGGTCAACACTTCTTTACCACTGTGCCTTCTTGTTTTTAACCATTTAACTAGTAAAGGACATTTTATTCAACAGTGACTAAGGTCTGGATTGAACTACTCTATGCTGTCAACGTTTATTCTGAAACAAGAGAGATGAAAATTCTAGTTGTCTCTATTATCTCTTTCCTCAAACTCTATTCCACAGTCAGGCCAGAAGACAAGGACTCTGATAGGAAGACATGCTTCCTTGGGGTACATTATTTTATTATTTTATTTGTTTGTTTGGTTGGTTGGTTTTTCAAGTTAGGGTTTCTCTGTGTAGCCCTGGCTGTCCTGGAACTCACTCTGTAGACCAGGCTAGCCTCGAACTCAGAGATCCACCTGCCTCTGTCTCCTGAGTGCTGGGATTAAGGCATGATCCATCACCGCTGGGCTCTATTATTTTATTGATAGAAAGAACCTAGAAAGGTCACAGTAACCCAGTGCTTCTTAGTAAGTGCCTTGTAAACCAAACACTGTGGTAGGTAGGACACTGGTCTATGTTTATTCCTATTTCTATCAGAGAAGCTTCCAGTTTGTTAGTTTCACATTCAACAGGTTAACTGTCATTAGTTTAACACTAAGAACTGCCCCTTTTATGCAAATGTAGACATGCAAACCAACACAAAGAAAATTAGGGTTTTTTTTCTTCACTCTATCAACTCTAAAAGCAGACAGTTCAAACCAGAAGCATAATGCACTGGTTCCATAAGACTAGATACCTAACTTTCTTCTGCCTTTCTGTTTCCACATTATTAGAGTATAATCCCATCTTCTTTTCTCAAGAAAGCCATGAGAGATCCAGCCTCTTACCTACAATTCAGGCAGACTAGAAGGAAAAGCAAAGAACAAAATGACTCATTTGATTTTAGTCTTTTTAGAAGCAAGTGTTTGTTCCTAATTCTCCATGTTGTGGGAGACGACAGTCAGTGGGCAATAAGCAGGCTCAGTCACATACACATTAACAATATTTCCAGTCTTAAGAAAAGAAAAACCTGATCTTGAAAAGATATTATGAGGAGACAATCACAATGGTGTGTTTTGCTTAACCATCTGATGTTCAAAGAAATCAAAGAGACTGTGGTGGTGTTCACATGTTAGTTCCAAAGCCTGAGTCGGATAGTGTCACTGTGGCCAGTATGAATGCTAGAAGCTTCACGCTTGGGTCTCTACTCAGCATCCTTCCCATGGTTTCTCTCTCTCCCTCTGTAGCTACGAAGTGGTGATTACATCACCAGGCCCATGGTTTGTGTATGAGTCAGGGAAGCAGATTAAGCATTAAGTACCCACACATAGTGATGGGCCCAATTACATTTTCTGATTAAGTTTGCCTATAACATCGGGTTGCTTAAAACTGTGAGACTCACTTTTTCCACCACTTGCCCAAGGTGAGGAGAGTGCCCCTTTGATTTCAGCCATCTTCAACAAGCCCCCCTCTTGGCTGCCTGTTTCAATTCTCCATGTCCTTCTGTGGCTGCCCTGAGCCCAGCCTTCAAGCGGCTCACAAATAGCCACAAACCTTGGCACTCTCTCCATTCGCTGAGAGCCCAGAACGTGCACTTGGCATTTACCATGAATTGCTCTATGGGGTCATTGTCTTCTTCTGTTTGGGTCTCTATCTCCGTAACTGAATTTAGGGACACCAGAGAGCAAGGAAGTGTTATCTATAACCACATCAGGACAGCTGGCATAAAACTGGCCCCAGCAAATTACCTATCAATACCGCCATTCAGTGAAGCTCAAAGGCCATCCAAGGCCATGATATCCTAATTCCCATCCCTCTCATCCACAGGGTCTAGTAGAGTTCACAAGCAAGCAGATGCTGACCCTACCGGCCATCAGCTCAGCAAGCAAACGAAGTTTCCCCTGCAACAGCTGTGAAATGGTCAGAGGACCTGAACAGGTCTCCATGGGAGGAAGGTGTAATAGTTCCAAATAGGAAGTAACTCGGGGCACAAGGCTCTAAGTAATCTGATAAAGACTGTTCCAAGACAAAAACAGTCCAGAATTTATATGTGCACCCACCAAAGCCACAGGATCCCACCAGGCATTCCTTGTTGTTGATTTAACAGTATTTCATGGAGTCCAATCTGACTTCAAATCCAACAATGTAGCCTAGGATGACCTGAAACTCCTCATCCTCCTGCCTCTACCTTCCTGGAGTGCTGGGATTATAGGTGTGTGCTACCAAGCCTGGCTTGAAATAGGAGCTCTCCCATGAGAGACAGGAGAAGTGTCCTCAATGGAACTTTTTTGCTGCATGTTCTTTATATTTATTGTTATTTTTTATTTTAATTAAATTTTTATTGAAAATAATTTTTCTCATAAAATATATTCAGATCATGGTTTCCCATTCCTCTTCTCCTCCCAGATCTTCCCCACCTACCCACCTACCCATGTGACTCCATGTCTTCTCTCTCTTTAGAAAACAAACAAGCAAAAATAAACAAACAAATCAGAACCAGAATAAAACAAACAAACAAACCAGAAAAAAAGTAAAAGCATGAGAAACACACACCCATTAAAAAAAAAAATACCACAAAATCAGAAACCATAATAATAAAGCAAAAGACCAAGAATGTAAAAAAAAAAAAAAGGCCCAAACAAAACATTATGAGACAAAAAGTCTCCAAAACTACCACTGAGGTCACTCTGTGTTGGCCATCTACTGTTGGGCATGGGACCTGCCCTTCATGTGCCCATGAGATTCCACTGAAGAAACCTAATTCTTCCTTTGCTTCATGTTTTCATCCCTTCTCAGCATCAGGATGTCAGCTGGCTTGGACCTATGCAGGCCCTGTCGATGTCCAGCATGTTCTTGCTTTGGGAACATTCTACATCCCCATCATACACGAGCCTCTGCATCAGACTGAGGGAGGGCACAGAATTCTGTGCAAACTGAGGCTGCAGTCTGGACCCTGGGAATGCCAGCGGTGGGCTTTTCCTCATGTGAAGACTCGTGTGGTCTGGCGTGGCTCAGCAGACAGGTAGAAGGGAGTGGAATCCTGGTAATATCTCAATCAGAAGGATATGGGGACACAGTGCACTCCGTGAAGCTCACGTTTAGTGTGGAGGTGGACGTGTGTCTGCATTCCTCCAGTTGAGAAAACCTGTGATGTGGCCACACGTCTCCTCTCTGCAATGGCGGGGAGCCTGTCCCTCACATACAGTTATCATGAAGAGTAGATGAGTCAACGCCTCCAACCTACCGACAGCAGCTGCAGGCATATACGTAGTAAGAAGTCAGCCAGGATTGGTCAGTCATCACCAATGTCCTTGTCCTTATCATTATCCCATGTAAGACCCAGAAAGTAAAGCTACATGGTTGCACTCTCGGCAGAGTGGTAGAGCATGGCAGATGAAGGACAAGTGTCATGGACTGAAAGAGCAGGTCCACCAGACGTTTATGAGCAGGAGTGCTCACTGCTGATTCCATTCAGATGTCTTCAGAGGCACGACCTGCGGGAGGTCATGAGGTGAGATGAGGTCATGAGGGTGAGGCCTTTCTGGAAGAGCTTTGTAACAATAACAAGAAAGGGCTCTCTCATGGCGTGTGAGGACACGGTCAGAAGGCAGTTGTTAGCAAACCCGGGTGGGAGTCCTCACCAGGACCTGACCTAGCTTACAGTACTACAGAGAGAAGCTTTCTGTTGTCCTAGCTTCTGGGTGTAACAGCCTCAGCTAAGGCAATGCCTATGGAGGGACAGAGAGGCAAAGAGGTGAGAAGAGAAAAGGTTGGGAGAGAGGGAAGGAGAGAGGAGAGGAAAGAGACCAGGATCGATGGTTACACACAAATAATTACAAATAAAAGTATTTTGCCTTTGGATGCTGGTTACAAACTCTTCACCCAGTCAGACTTAAACAGTCAGCCCATCTACCATCGTAGGGAATGGAAGTGCTGAGGCAGTGTGGCTCTGTGGTGTGACAAGGCTGCCCAGCTGCCCAGCTCTGAGTGTCCACTCTGCCATTCAGAGAATTGACTATCAGACTCACATAGGCCACAACTCCAGTTAACACACAAAGACATTATGGCACCCAGAAAAGAGTTTGTGACTGCCTCTCTCTGTGTCTCTCTCTTGGGCAGACATCCTACCTGAATTCCTTTCCAGAACCAGACTCATGGCTGTCTTTAAACCAACGAGTAGAGGTTGTAGATATAACACAGCCCCCTGCAGCTGGGAGGCAGCCATTTTTTTTTTTTTTTTTGCATGAGTCCTCCGATCAAAGATTGTCTTCAAACTACATTTGTAATCAGGATACTATGTCATAAGTATCAGACCAAGTCACAGTCCGTGGTGGATGGGGACACCTGAGCCCCCCATGTGTTCTCCACGTGTGTAGTTTGTATCTAGCCAACACTTTTGATAACTTTTTGTCATCATTGGTGAGAAGAACACAGGGTGATATTTTCTCTGTTTTTTAACCTCAACTAAACACATCGTTTTATTTAAATTTCCAATCATGGTGTCATGAAAGCTATGTTAAAATAAGACTTGGGTAATCTGGCTTCCTTTGATTGGTTAGACATGCTTTTCTTCCATGCTGCCCTTTGGATCTTTCTGGGGGAAAGTGTCTGAGCTTTTTCTAATTATTTCTTCTTTTACATTTATTTATTGTGTGCAGGTGTATATAAACCTACCAAGGTGTGGAGGTCAGAGGATAATTTGTGGGAGTTGATTCTTTTTTCTACCATATGGGTCCAGAGTATCGAACCTCAGTCATTCGACTCAATAGAAAGAAAGCATTTTTACCTGCTGAGGCATCTTGCAAGCCCTAGGGGTTTTCTAATTGATAACATAATGTTTAAGAATAAAGACACCAATGGTTCAAAGCAGGCAAGACATTGAGTTACTAGAATAAGTTGAGTTTGTTCTGGCAAAAACAGGATATGTGTTCCTTGACCTCCCAACTACATAGCATTTGCTCAGTGTTCTCCACATTTGAGATGGTGTTAGCCAACATAAACTCCTAGCACCTTCTACTTAGACTACTGGTCTCTGCTTAAGATTCCAGTCCTGCTATCTTCTCTCATCCAAGTAGTAACCAGACCCGACCCTGCTTAGCTTCTGAGATCAGGCGAGATGGGGCATTTTCAAGGTGGTATGGCTGGAAACACTGCTGTATTCTCTGTAAGATTTGTTAATCCCTACTGAGGACTGGCAGGTCAAGTCAAGTCAAGGCACTTCTCACTCAGTATTTTGGTATCAATGAGGAAGATTCCCAGGCAACTACCAATGCACGCCTCATGCACTGCCTGATTCCTGAGATTCCTATTGTTCCTATTCACATCTGAGATACATGAAGCTCCTACCAGAGAGCCACAGGCTTAGAATTCTGACCCATACATGTGTTGTATGAAGAGTAACCTACCCGGTATTGGGACAATGGCATCAACAACCAGATTGAAAATATAGTCTGGCAAAGATGTATCCCAGACTTTAAAAACAAAATATAGGAAAAGGCCTCAGTTTGGAATCAGAACACAGGTGCAGGGGTCTTCTGTCTGTCGCTTTCTCTCACTTACCTTCAAATAAAACCTTGGGCTCCTCTCTTCAAGAAGTCTTTGCTGGACTAAATGAGATGGTACATATGAAAACAGGGAATTTCATAGCCCTGTGTGGATGCAGGATTCTTACCCATTCAAATCAACCCTCTGAATTCTGTCCCTCTCTATTAGGTCAACTATGTCATTGGGGCAGAAACGCATAGTTATAAGTTGTTGTTTTTTGTTTGTTTTTTAAGCCAACAAACAACTGGTTGCTACATGATTTTTGACAACAGTTAACATACTTTTTCCATAAACTAAATGAGAACTTCTGACAAGTTACAAGTGGACCCAGAGTAGAGCAACAGGAGAGAATTGTTTTCCTTGGGAAGAGTGTAACTTCAACAGAAGCTCAACTTTACACGTCATATGTATTTTGAATGTCTCTGTTAAGTGCAAAGAGAGGATAATTAGTCATGAGCTGTCTTGCCCTTGGCCATAAAGCACATTAAGCCTCGGTGTAAAATCTTTCAAAATCTATTCATACACTGTCATGGAGTCCAGGCCTTCCTGTGTTGTCCTGTCTTAAATTTTAAAAAAAGCATATAGTTTTCAAACTTAACAGTTTGTTCTTCAGAAGGGTAAGGAGTGGGTGAGACATCCAAATAATCCGGCCAGCCATGAATTCCCAGAAATAGTATGGTGATCATATATAGTACAGGCACAGAAATGGAGCCTGGTACAAGGCGAGTGTCTGAGGAATGGATGGTAGAGGAGACAGATACGTGATAGAGTCTACCACTGACTCCAGACATAGCAAATTAGCTTTTCTCAGGGGCGGGGGCAGAATTCAGAGACAAAAGCTGAATTCTTCCCAGTTGATCTGCCAGAAATAATCACAATGGTATACTCTGACTGCTAAATGGCCATGGTGACATTGTTGACATCCCTGGTATCTCTTCCCTTAGGGGTTTTTGTTCCAATGTATAAAACACAAAGTCGAAAAGAGCCACTAGAGAAAGGGTAGACATATGTCCACCAGACTGTGTGTCCACGGAAGGGAAGCTGCTCAGTTACTTTCATTCTTTCTGTATTTCTGAAATATGTTTTAATCGAAATAGAATTATATTACCTCCCAGCCTACCTTTCCTACCCCATACTCTTCTAGCTATCTTCCCTGAAATCCCTTCCATACAACCCCCTCTCAAGTTCATGGCCTCTTTTTCTTTGATTTTTATTGTTACAATATACACATACATACATATGTATGTGCTTGCAAACACACACACACACACACACACACACACACACACACACACACGCGCGCGCACACACACACACACAGTTGTTTGTGTGTATATGGTTTATGGCTTCAGGACTGACTATATTGTATTGGACAAGCAACACAAGGCTCATTCTGAGAAAGGCTGATTCTCCTCCCAGTAGGCATTAATTCCCTGTAATTCTTTGTCTAGGAGCTGGTCCCAGAGAGAGTTTCCTTCGTCTTTATGAATATTGACATTGACATTGTTCCAGTCTTGTTTGTACGGCCATTTCTGGGAGAGGCTGTTCCACAGCAGAATTCCCTGGTATTCTGGCTCTAACAGTCTTTCCAACCCCTCTTCCATGATGTTCCCTGAGTCATACGTGGATGCAGGAGATGCTGTGGAGATGCATCTACTGCAGCTGGGCTCCCCATGATCTGCTGATCTCTGCATCATATCCAGTGAAGCTATTTCTTAGTAATAAACATCAGCTACTTTAGTTAAACATTAGAAGTTAGTCTTCCCCAGAGGTTCATCTGCAACTTAGGAAAGGCTGCCGATGGAGATGTGAACAGTCTATACAATGAGTTGTGTTTGGGATGCTCAGCATGGGAAAGGATGGCAGGCCTGTTACTAAAATGTGGTTTGACTTTCAAAGGCAAGAGTCAAAATCTGTGACTTGATCATCATTTAGGTGTGTAATTACTGTAACGTAGAAACTTGTGGACCTAACTTCTCTCTCTCTCCCCCAATACACACAAGGAGAGGAGTGGATTCTTCCTAAATGTCTAAAGAGGATCTTAATGACATGTGACATTTATTGGATGCCTGCTCTACAAGGGGCAATATAACTACCACATTATCACACTGAGTTTATTGACTCGCATATTGAAGCAATGAGGAAAATACTCTTGGTTTTCTTCCTGTTAGATACAGGAGGAAACAGAAACTGGACTGGAATGGATAGGACAGCTTTCTCAAAGTGATAAGGCCGAGTTTTGAACCTGGCAGATTGGTATTAATGCTTGTGGTTTGATTAAGCTATCGCCTACACTGTAAAATACTCATCTTAGTTTACTGGGCTTCCATATGTAATAGTCAACGAAAAGAGATCTATCAGACATTAACTAAAGAAGTGAGGAAAATCACCCACCAGGAAGACACTGACTTGGTCCTTCACTGAAATGTCATGTTATAGAAGGGAGATGATGCTGAGAAGGTTGACGAAGCCCAATCCAGAGATAATAGTGCTCTGCAGAGATGTCTATATTGCTCTGGTCAATATAGCATTCTTCACAAGAGCCAAGATACAGAATCAGTATAGGTGTGCATCAGTGGCTATAATTTTAAGAGTATTTGCTCACAATGGGATACTCTTCAGCCTAGAGAAAGGAGAGATCTTCATTTGTGATTACATGAAATCACATGAAGGATGTAATGCTACATAAAAGTCAGAGACAGAAAGACAAATGTCACGTGACTTCTCTCATACATGGAATATAAAAAAATTGAGTTGACAGAAGAGACAGTAGATGGGGGTCTGGGATGGGGATAGGGAGATATTTAGGAATTATTGGTCAAAAGGATGCACAATTGCATTTAGATAGAAGGAATAAAATTAGAAAATCTGTCTGATGTACAAAAAAATCTATTGTGCATCAGACAGAAAACCATAGTTAATAACAGTGATTGTATTTTCTAAGTTGCTGAAAGTAGACTTGTTTTCATCGTGAAAACACTAAGTGTTTGAAGTAGTATGCATGCCTGTCAACTCACCTAGGCTACTCCCCAAGCATACATATTTCAAAACATCATGTACTAAATAAATATGTTCCATTTTGTCAAGTGAAAATAATCGAGATGCTGGAAATGTCGCTCAAGGTACAGTACTTACCCAGCATGCTTGGAGACTTAGGTCTAATGCCCAGCATAGAAGGATGATAATAACTAATAATTAAGTATTCTAAGACGATGCCTTGCTATGTAGCTCAGGCATCCCCCCACCCCACTAGTACCTCTCTCTCTCTCTCTCTCTCTCTCTCTCTCTCTCTCTCTCTCTCTCTCTCCACTTTCTAAGTGCTGGGATTACAGGCATGGACTACCAGGCCTGGCTGAATTACTTGATGAAATAGGAAGAAGTCCTTCCCTTGCTCCCTTGGGAGTGGGGGGGAGGCTGTGCCTCAGCTGCTCATCCAAAGCTCGTGTTGGGCTCTTGGACACTTCCTGACCCCCCCCCCCACCCCATGTCACATTATGCCACAGTTGGTGGCCTTTATTGTCAGGGCAGACTCACAGGTGTTTTGTTTGCTAAACCATCCATGACTGAACCAGCAGGTGGAGATGGCTAAACCTAGCTGGAACTGACCTTGAATCTCCACTGGTGTATGAATTAATCCAAACAGGAAGGCAGAAGAAGGGAAGGGTGGGCAGGGGCACTATTTGTCATGTTCAACTACCACAGCTCCTCAGACAAGAGGAAGATGGCGAGGGCTTAAGACTTTTGTCCATCTGTTCCTTGGAAATGCTGTCATGTATGAATGAGAGGTCCGCTCTGGCCTTCCCCTGTCTGTGACATTGGCGCCAGGACACACCCTCGGAACAATGGCCCTTGTTGAATGCAGAGCCCTCAGGAAACCTGTGGCCCCAAACAACTGTCACATTCTCCTGGGATCAGTCATAGGACGAACTGCTGTGTCTCTCCACTTAGTACTGGGGACCCGGTGGCGGTCACAGGGCTGAAAAGACGCTGCCCTTGTCTGCCAACAGCAGGGTCTGTGCAGCTGCTGCGGCTGAGCAGCTGGGCTGCTGCAGGGTCTTCCCACCCACTTCCGGTGTCTGGCTTCCATTTCTTCAAGGGCAGAAGGTCTTGTTCCCTGCTTCAGCTGGACAAAAACAAGTCCCAAACTGCCCTCACTTGTCCGTTGCTCCTCGGCCTCTTGTGACCCGCTTCTGAGGCATCTGCTTCTGGTTCTCTCAGTTTGGAATGACAGGGAGGCAAGATGGGTAGATAATAAAATGGAACCCAAAATAAAGCACACACATGTACATATATCCAAGATATTGCTAGAAATAACTTCTTTTTTTTTTAAATTATTTAGATTTTCAAGACAGGGTTTCTCTGTGTAGTTTTGGTGCCTGTCCTGAATCTCTGTAGACCAGGCTGGCCTCAAACTCACAGAGATCCTCCTGGCTCTGCCTCCTGAGTGCTGGGATTAAAGGCGTGCGCCACCACCGCCCAGCCTGAAGTATCTTCTTTCTATGTCTACTTGGAAATAGAATATTTGAAGGCACGTCTTCTTTTGTTGCTGTTTGTTTTTTGAGACAGGGTCTCATGCAGCCCATGCTAGCCTCAAACTTGCTTCATAGCTAAGGGTAACCTTGAATTTATAATCCTCCCATCTCTACTTCCCAAGTGTTGGGATTTGAGGTGTGTGTCACCATGCCCCATGTATGAAGTGCTAAGGATCCCACCCAAAACCTTGTGCATGCCTGACAACCCCATATGTGAGATTTCAAACCGGGGAGAGTCATCATTACATCTGTCTTGGTGGAATTGGGCCTCTTAGACTGACAATGTGCTCTGATGCTAGAAGGTTTCAAGAGCCACCCAGGTTACCCTAATCCTCAGCAGAGTTGGAGAATTTGATCCCAGCTAGAGGTTTTCAAACTTGACTGAGCATCAAAATCAGTGCTGAGAGCTCAGTGCCCTTCCCACCTCAGAACTGACTTGTGCTGAAGCCTGGGAGTGCAGTTTCCTCCTCCCCCCCCCCCTCCCCCCTTCTCTTCCCTCCCTCTGTCTTCCCTTCTGTACTGGCTGGTTTTGTTTGTCAGCTTGACACAAGCTAGAGTCATCAGAGAGGAAGGAGCCTCACTTGAGGAGATGCCTCCATGAGATCCAGTTGTAAGGCATTTTCTCAATTAGTGATCACTGGGGGAGGGCCCAGCCCATTATGGGTGGTGCCATTCTTGGGCTGCTGGTCCTGAGTTCTATAAGAAAGCAAGCTGAGTAAACCATGGGAAGCAAGTCAGTAAGCAGCTCCCCTCCATGGCCTCTGCATCAGCTCCTGCCTCCAGGTTTGAGTTCCTGTCCTGGCTTCCTGCAATGATCAACATCAATGTGGGAATATAAGCCAAAAACAATCCTTCCCTCCCCAACTTGGTTTTTGGTCATACTATTTGTCACTGCAATAGAAACCCTAGTTACGACACCTTCCCACCTCCCAAGGATTTTGCTGGCATCGTTATTACTAATACATTGTCTTGTTTTTCTTGGTAAATTTTTAAATGGTTAGCAATCACATCTGTTTATGGTGGTATGTACCATGATGGCTTGCTGTACGTGCAAACCGTGGAATGGTTCCGTTGAGCTAATTAACACGTGTGCTGTCACAGGCTTACCTTGTCTCGTTTCTCATCCATGCCCACACTTGCTGTTCCTGCCTAGGGTGGGCTCCTGGGTCACAGTCTGAGAATCAGCACTTGGGACTCTCTGATTTCAGCAGCTCCCACTTGTCACAGTGCATTGCTGTTAGCTAATTTGCATGTCTCTTTCTGGCATTAAAACCCAAGGATATTAGCTCCTTTAGGGAAAAAAAAAAAAAAAAAAAAAAAAAAACCTCTTTTTTTTTCTCTCTCTACAGTATATGGCAGATGCTCAATTAATGGTTTGTGAATGAGTAAATAAGGGTAGTCATCACAATGAAAGGCAAGCAGGCACCAAGGGTCCAGCCATCTAAGGCATCTGATCTAATAACAACCCCATGTGTTTCTGAGCGTCCATCTAGAGGGAGGGCTTACGTCTTGGGGTTTGGTGGGAGGGCTGGCATGGCAAAGCACTCCTCAGAACACCAGGATAAAAAGGCTTTATGCAAAAGCAGATGGTATGACATTACATCAACAACACTCCCTTTTAAAACTGACATTTAATGAGTAACTCTATCAATAAAGGCCTTTTAAGAGCTCTCCATAAAATGTTGTGAAAAATGAGAACATTTAAAACACAGGCAAACAATGAGCCCCATTCACACAGCTTCTTTGCACTCTCTCCCCAGTGCCACGGACTCAAACAGGCTCACTTATTCTCCTCCAGAGAAGTTGGCACATGCTAACCATATTGATTGTCTGATTACAAATAGAGCCCGTGGCAGCGAGCGCTTACAAGAGGAACCCATTTGTCCCTGCGGGTTATACATGGATGTCAGACTTAATACACACTCAACCACAAAGCAATGGTACCAGGTACTGAAGTGTAATTCCCAGGGAAATTAGACCCCGATTCCGAACAATAACCACGTTGTTTCACATAAACTTGGTAAAGTGATTCCACAGAGATGTTTAAACAAGAGTTTACTAATCCTTACTAATTTCTAAAGTAGCGACTCTCCAGGAAGAATGGGCCGCCTCTTGTTATTCATTGATCTATAGAACACTAAACAGCAACAATGTGAGAATAAGCTGGCATCGATCTTTCTGAATCCCAAACCCAGGACTGGAAATGTGCTATTTGGGGGTAGGGATAAAATTGGTGTGTGTGTGTGTGTGTGTGTGTGTGTGTGTGTGTGTGTGTGCACTCGTGTTCGGGGGAGGGGCTTGGTTGCTGTTCTTTCAGCTGCTTCCTGCTCTGGTGACCACGTGCTTGTTCTAGAAAGGCAGCATTGGTCCTGATGGTACAGAAGTCAATCACTAGAATAGTCCCTTATTGATATTAATGATGTCAAGGAAAACCCAATGTGAGAGACCCTCTGAGTTTCTCGACAAGTTCCCTTCACTGGAGCTCTGTGCCTCTCTGCACCTCCATTTACTCCCATGAGACTGGATTCTCAGACTTGAAAAATGTCAAGACACTTGGATGTTGACTTTTATAAGTATACCACTGTTGAATTGAATTACACGCCTCCGTTAGCAGGTGGCCAACAGACTCAATGTGATCCAGTTAGGAATTAGCGATTCCATAGGCCTTTTAACAACTGAAATTTGAAAAGTGAAGTTTGCCTTAATTTTATGGGTTTTGTAGTTGGAATTTAGAGCACAAAGTGTGATCGAGCAGAAACAGGCCCGCTGATAGCCACCGCGTGTCTGAGGCTGATTTATTGGTTAGTTGATCCTGATATCAGCATCATTGCCTTTACTACTCTCTCACCCATGCGGGGTAAGGAGGCCAAAAAACACAGGCAGGGCTGTTCTCAGGAGTTGAAATGGAGGCCAGTCAAGGCTCAGTTGGCAAAGTTTCGCTGTGCAAGAGAAAGGACCCGAGTTCAGTCCCCAGCAGGGCCAGAAGCTGAGCAGGGTCACGTGTTTTGCTGGGGAAGCAGCTTCCTGGAGCTTGCTGGCTAGCCAGGCTAGCCTAATGGGTGAAACCCAGGTCTCAGGCAAAGTCCTGGTTTCGGAAAACACAGTGGGTGGATTCTGAGAGACAGCACCTGAGTTTGACCTCTGACCTACACACACACATGCAAACATGTGTGCAAGTCCGCACACAAACAAGCAAACACACACACACACACACACACACACACACACACACACACACACACACACACAAAATTAATATATCTGAAGCAAGCAGGTGTTTAACAAAAAGTACCTACCTTTTCCCTTCTAATGACAAAAAGAAATCTAAATTAAAACCCATTGTTCTCATATAACTTGAAAATCTATAAAAGATCAAAGACGACTGGATTTAACGAACCTGTGTACGTCTGGATTTCATGCCAAAGTTGAATAGTTAATTAGTCAGAGTGTCATGTATTTATTCCATGAGATTCACTTTGTCTTTATTTCGGTACTTCACATAATTTGATACTATTAATAATAATGTTCTAAGGTGTTAAAAATTAACATGTCATTATGCCTGAAATACATATTAAATTTGGTTATATTTTAATCAAAAGGACACGACAAAACCATCCTGGAATATAAAAACATGGTTTTCCATGTTTTCAGTGTTATTTTTCTTCGCCAGCATTCAAAGTATTTTATCAAAATAAAAGGAAAGTGAAGGCTGTAATTAAGAAGTGGCCAAAAGGTGGTAAAGTGATGATTAACGAAAGCATAGGTCTCATGTGTCCTCTGAAATGTCATCAGATGTCACTGAATGCTCTTTTATAAAACTTGAAACACTTTACAGGGCGGTGCGGATCTCGTCACTCCTGTAAAGGACCAACCGTGTTGCATCACACACACTTCATCTAAAAACAACTGGGCGAGTCACACAGTTGTTTACATTCCCCGAGGACTCCTACACAATACCTCAAGGAAAAAGGCCCCAACTTGGTGTCAGAACACAGCCAGGACAGGCAGGTGGGGCTTGTGAACAGCTCCTTCCGTGGGTGGAGCTCAAGGCTTGTACTTTGGATCTGGGTCACAACCTGAGTGGGTTTGAACACCAGAGCAAGGACCTCCATGGTGGGGATGCACGAAGTACAACACACGCTGAATGTATCCATGCATGTGACCCCGGGATGCTTGGTCTGCTCGTGTTTCTAAGGGCCAAGTCATGTGGTCTTTCTTCTAACCTACAGAATCTCGAAGCCCTTGAGGTTGTGACAATGATTCCTCTCCCGGTCAGAACTGCACCTGAGAGGAGGGCTTGGGGCTTGGGAAGGACTCGAAGAAACCAGAACATCCTATCACCTGAACTACACGGTGTAATAGGCATCCATCGATGGTAAAAACACCACTTTCTGAGGGAAAACACTAGGGTTTATGGCAGGGTTTTAGTTGGAGAATGGGCAGAATCGGTGAGGGAAAGAAGCTGGTGAGCGTCAGTAGCGTCTACCAGAGCCTGAGCAGGGAAAGGCAGGGATGGGGCCTGTCCATCAAGTTCACAGGGCCGGGTTCAGCTGCTGAGCCAAAGCGTAGAGCTGTCTGCAATACACATTTATGCACTTATTTAGAGACAGGATTATTCTTTTCTTTAGCAGACATTTACTCCAATTTACTGACTAGATTATCAAACCATAGGGCACCGGGCAGAGCTAGCCATTAATCTATATCACTGTTTAATGATGCTGTCGTGGTACGAGTCATTTCAAATTACTTACTTTAAATATTCAAATCATCCTGGCAATCTCCTTAGGACCCTGATGGTCGTGTAAATCCCCAGAGAGCAAAACTTGGTGTATTTGTTTCTGTGTGTTCTTCAAGGTGTCCTGTGACTTCACCCCAGGGGTATTTTAACTTCCTCGTTAGTGGTATGGGCCAGAAGAACAAGAATGAATTTATTCTCCATAGAAACTGAACTGGGAACACATTCCAGACTTCTTGTAGGGAAGACTTAGCTTTCCGTAGTGAGTTTTGTATTTAAGCTTTTGCAAACTGTCATGCATGGTTCAAACACAAGTCAAATTTATAAACATTTCCCTCATCACCTAGAACATCATTGAAACTCCCAAAGTTAAAAAAAAAAAAAAATGGATTATAGGTTTAACAAACCAGTGTGAGGGAATGTAGTGGGGAATGAGGACCTGAGCCGTTTCTCGAGGAACCTGGCTTACCTTTGTGTGAAGCACAGTCCTGTCTCCGTGGCTGAGAGTGAGCATAGCAGCAAATTGTTTTCTGTGGTTCGAATCCTAGATGGTCTTTTAATGAAAAACCCAGAGCCAGATATCAGGGTGAAAGCTGAAAGATCAGAGAAGCAGAACAGCCAGCCACTAGTTCTTACCTCTATGAAATCTTCAGCCTAAAGAGAGTGAGTTCCTGTTTCCTTACACCTTCTGTACCTTTCTCTGCCCTGCCATATTACTTCCTGGGATTAAAGGCGTGTATGCTTCCCAAGCAAAGGCATGAGATCTCAAGTGCTGGGATTAAAGGCGTGTGCCACCACTGCCTGTCTAATCTGTGTCTAATCTAGTGGCTGGCTCTGTCCTCTTATTCCCACACAAATTTATTAGGGTGTGCAAAGAAACTATCACCACAGTTTCCCAAAGGGTACTAGATGAGATGGTTACTTTTGCCAACTGGCCTAGATTTAGAATCCTCACTAAAGCATTCCTCTGGGTGTGTCCATGAGGGCATTTCCAGAAAGGCTCGGCTGGAGCGGGGAGCATGGGCGAGTGTGAGCGGCACCCCAACCCCCGACGACAGTGGAATCTTACATCATGCCCTGTGTTCTGTCCCCTGCACCACTTTTGTTCAGATTTGCCACACCGTTGCATATCGTTCACTTACCCCTCCGCTCCCTGCTCCCTTCTTTGAGATGGTCTCACTCTGCAGTAGCACCGCTGACCTGGAACTCACCACGTGGACCAGGCTGAGCCCGCAGAGGTCTGCTGGCCTCTCCTCCCGAGAACTGAGATTAAAGGCGTGTTTCACCACAGTGGGCCTCATTTACTTAATGTTATCTTAGCATGGAATCATATTTTTATGGCAAATGTACCAGTTTGTTTATATGAATATTCATGGTGGTGGGTGTTTGGGTCCTCTCTAGTTTCTTTCTGCTGATTTGGATGATGATGTTACGCTTGTCAGAGTTTCTTTGTGGCCTTAAGCTTTCATTCCTCCTATGTGCTAAGACCAGAAATACTGGTAACACCATAGTTCAGTGGTTCTCAACCTTCCTGACGTTGTGACTCTTTAACATAGTTCCCCATGCTGTGGTGACGCCCCAACCAATAAAATGATTTTCCTTGCTACTTCATAACTGTAATTTTGCTACTGTTTTGAATTGTAATGTAACAATCTGTTTTTTCTGATAGTCTTAGGTAACCCTGGTGGAAAGGTCATTCGACACCCCGCAAAGGGGTCGCGACCCACAGGTTGAGAACCACTGGTATAGACGCTCTCTAACTCTGTAAGAAATGCGCAGAGATCTCTCTAGAAAGCGTGCTTCATTTTAGATCTACACCAGCGACTGTGAGAGTTAAAACTGAGTCAGATCCTTTCTGATGTTTGATGTAGTGATACCGACGGCGCATTTTGTTTTTAGTGTCTTAAGGAATTGAATTTGGGGCCTCAGTTGTGTTAAACAAATGCTCTACCAAGGAGCTATACCCCCAATCCCACCAATATTTTGATTTTAGCTGTTTAATGGAAAGGAAAATGGTGTCTCCCTGTGTGTTTAGTTTTCTTAACGAGTGATGACGACAGGGACTGTCACTAGCTATGAAGACCAACCTCTCTAAGTGTCTTCAGGCTTCCGCCGGGACTTCTGAAATAAAATCTACCCCTAAGTCGCTATTGGTTGAACTAGATGGATCCCCTCTTGCCAAGCTCCCTCCCATGGCTCCTCTTCTCTCCCCACCCTTGCTGCTGCTCCTCACCATCCCATCTCCAGCCCCATTTTTATTTTAGGATCAACGCATGATATCTCAGAAACTACTGCTCTTTTAACAACCTACTATCTGCCCTGACCCAGCACTGGACCCTTTGTCTGCTTGGCTGTTTTTAAGTTTTACTTATTTATTTTATGTGTGTGGGAGTTTCGTTTTCAGGTATGTCTGTGCGTGCCTGGTACATGCCCGGTCAGAAGAGGGTGTGAGATCCCCTGGGACTGGAGTTGTAGATGGTTGTGAGCCACCATGTGGGTGCAGGGAATCACACCCAAGTTCTCTGGCTGAGCAGCTACTGCTCTTAACTGCTGAGCTCTTAACTGCTGAGCCATCTCTCTAGCCTTGAGCTCTTTTATACATATAAACATATAACATATATAATTATCCAATATACAGCTGTTCCATATATAAATATATAATATATGTAAATATAAAGATCTCAACATACACATATATAAAATAATGTCATATCGCTCCCTCTTCCCTTTCAGCACTCAGTTCTCACTGTGAGGAAATAACCAAAGATAAGAAGGATGACAGGCTGCCAAGTATTTTATCACTGGTTCGCTTGCAAAAATGGTTAATGAACATTTAAAATTTTGCTTGGGGAAATAAGTTTATTGGAGTTACATGCTTCTCTTTCTAAAATCCTTAATGGCTTTTATTCTTTATATTATGGCTAGTCTGTGGGTGTCTGTTCTCCAGACCTCAAATTTATAGTGTTCACTGCCCCTTGGAAAAGATCAAACAGTAGTCGTTCCAAAGATAAGATATAAAATAATGCATTCACTTATCAAGTTGAAATGAACTTGGGTGGTCCTTGTCAAACTACTTACCGATCTAAATTCAACAAACATTTATCCAGTATGTACAATGTAGCAGGCAATGCTAGACACCTGGTCACACAAAGGAGAAAGAACAGTAAGAAAACCACGGACCGTCATGGACCACAAGCGCTAAACCAGGGCTGTGAGAATCTGAGTCAAGTGGGGAAGAGAGTCTGTTATACTGGGAGGGCAGAGGGATGCTGGGGGTGTTTACTGGCCTTTGGGAGTAAAGTGCCAGGAACTGAGCCATTTCAGCTGCTTCTATGGGCAGCAAATATTAACTAGTTGTCAAAGCAAACGTTCTGAACATGTGCTGTCCCAGGACTTGTCAGTCACTTTGCCGATGTGAGTTCATTTCATCCAGTAACACAATGTTTGAAAAGATGGGATACTCTTGTGACCCCCACCTCACAGTTGAGAAATCGGAGAGTGGGAGATGCTTAAAGTCAGGCCCAGATCCCACAGCTAGCAACTGCCAAGCTCACATTTCAAACCCAGACATGTGTGTTGGTAGAATCCACCTTGATCTAAGAAAAGAAAACTTACTTAGGGGCCAGGGGAGAGAGTTGGGTTGGGATGAGAGGGTATCACTTAATGAGCAGCATCTACACAGTCAACCTTGCACGTCAGCAACCTTGCACGTCGGCCAGTCTACATCATGACTCATTGTCTAGAAACATGGCTTTGAAGACAGAGCCTCGAGACCACAATGGATATATGGACATTACAGGGAGATCACATGTCCTGGGTTTCTCAAAGCAGTTGGGGTATAGAATAACATTGGCAGTTCCTGTCACTCCCAGAAAGATCCTGTCTTGATAGATGTCATAGTTGGCTTTCTAATCCTGTAATAAAAATCATGATAACCAGCAGCTTGGGTAGGAATAGGTTTATTTGGCTTACACATGGGAGAGTCAAGCAGATGCAGGAACTGGAGCAGAGACCATGGAGGCATGCTACTTGCTGGCTTGTTCTCCATGGCACCCTCAGCTTTTATAAGCTATGATATGGCTGAACCTTCCAGGCATGAATTTAAACCCTCTCTAATAGCAAAGCTTTCCTTTCCCTAAGACAACAGAGGAAAGAGCTCAAACAGCTTGAATTTGATAAATAGTGGTTCCTCAACCTTCCCGACACCTCACATGTGGAAGATGACACACAGAGGTTTTGCTGACACAGTGGCTCAATTTTGTAGATGAGAACACTGAAATTTAGGAGGTTAAGTGTCTTTCCCAAGGTCACAGCTGGAAAGGTGTTTTCCTAGTTCCAAATCCCGTGTTTCATGGAGAATCTTTAAATTTTTATTTATTTATTTGTTTGTGTGCGTATGTATGTGTGGATGTGTACCATCCCACATGTAAGGAGATCAGAGGACAACTTATGGATGTGAGTTCTCACCTCCCATTATGTGAGTTCCTGGGACTGATCAGATTTGGCAGCAAGGACCCTTACCCACTGAACCATCTTGCCATTCTCCATGTAATACTTTTGTATATGAAACTTTAGCATCTGGAGTCATATGTATATGTATGTCAGAAATCAGAATATGGAGACATTCAGAGAGGTCTCTCCTTTGAAATCAGCCTCTGATCCTAAAAAAAAGTCTGCTTGTTATTTTCAGATGGAATACCTCTGAAAAAGTGTTTTTCCTTGCCAGCTTCTGATCAAAATCCACTCTTCAGTGAAATGCCTGTGTCTTCAGGTGTTGGTGTGGGCTTGAGTTCAGACATTTGGGAAACAGATGTCATTCCTGGGGTTATGGTCAGTCACTGTGACTTCCATGAACTGGCTGACAGGGACCAGAATCACACTCATGTGGCTTCTGCAAAACAGCTTGTGTCTTCTCTTGGGCTGACGGCAGCAGAGCACACTGGATAGGCGGGCAGTGGCGGAGGACTCCTGAACTCCTTGGCCTGTGCTGACACCCGGAGAGACCACTGAGGGATTCAAGGTTGAGTGCCTGAGCATTTGTGCTTCTGTGTTGCTGTAGAGTGAGGTTGAGCTTGGCCACTGTCGTGGTCTAGCAAGTGCTCAGCCTGGTGTAGAGAAATCCCTGGCTGTCCGGACATCTCTAAGAAAAGAATGAAAGATGAGATGTGAAAACATTAGAGGGTAGGAGAAAAGATGGAGGAAGATGAGGGGGAAGGAAAGGAAACACAGAACGGCAGTTGAAGAGGAGGCTCAATGGCAGATTGAGTGGCCCAGATAAGGCTGGAGGAGTCGAAGAACCAGATCCTACATTACTTCAAGGATGGGTTAGGCAAGGATTTGGGACTCTACCTTAACAGCATTTAGTAATATGATGAATTATCCACTCAACTGAAAAATCTCTAACAGAAATGTAGGCATTTCATTCTTACCTTCACAAGGATGTGTACTGATGGGTAAGGAGAGGAACCAGGAGCCAGAAACAGTGCATCTGGGGCTTTTTTTCTGTGAGTGACATCCTTCACAGGGGCTCTGATCTATATTTCCTTTTCTCTGTACCTGGAGGCCATCATTGGTGTCTCTGAACGTTGGTGTTCCTCAAAGAACTTCATTTCATGCCCAAATGATCCCACTCGGATAGTTACATTGTAACTTTAGGGACACAAGATCAGTTTTGACACAAAGATTCCTGGAGAAGCGAATAATTCGATCACTGTTCACTTCTATTTCTTTCTATTCTGTCTTTTGCTAAGGGCTATAAAATACGTCACCTTCCTAATTTATATCATATCTGTCAAAGTTCTTTTTCCTCAGTTTTCCTTAATTTTAAAATGAACATTTAATAACCCTGAAAAGGCATCTCTCTCTCTTCAATGATAACCTTTTAAATGCCAAACACAAACCAACCAGATGGGTTGACCATGGATCTTATAGTCTTTCAGTCCTGGGTTTGAATCCTGAAAGTTCCTTAATGCCACTGAGTCTCATTTTCTCAAATTTAAAATTAATTATTATAATACTTGCACCTCATCATTGTGCACTGTGTGTAAGATAATGTTTATGAATCATCTAGTGATTGAGAGGGAAGAAAGGAATTAAGGAAGGAAGGAAGGAACAAAAGGAGAAGAAAGGGAAGAAGCCTAGGAGGTTGGGAGGGAAGGGAGGGAGGAAGAGAGGGAGGGAGGAAGGAAGAGGGAGGAAGGAAAGGAGGGAAGGAAGGACAAAGGGAGAAGGGGAAGGAGGGAGAGAAGGAGGAAGGAAGGAAGAGGGAGGAAGGGAGGGAAGAAGAGAGGGACGGAAAAAAGAAGGGAGGAGGGGGAGGGAGCAAGCAGGCAACCAACCAAGGTGAATGAATTACTAAAATCAGATACCAAGCACACAGCACATGAGATAATTATGAAGACCACTAAGTACAATGGAAATAAACTGGCTTCCGTGCCAATCATGTGTTCATTCACACATTCATCAAATGTTTACTGAGCATTATTCTCCATGACATCAGAAAATCCATTTACAAGGGACACTTTGTTCCTGGCCAGAGAGTTTGCAATACTAATGTTGTTACAGGTCACGTTAGAAGTGGTGGGGATGTGAGAAGTTACCAGGGAAGGTTCAAACCACTGCGTTTTCAAGGATTGGACATTCAAGGATAATGAGGTAAACTGACAAAGATTACTTTTTTGAAATCGAGCATCTACTTCTGGGTGTGGGGGCTTTTTGTTCAAATTTCATGACTATTAGTGGGTGAGCTTGGGAGAATTACTTGAAGATAAACGAAACGCGCACATTCCTCTCCTTTCCTGGCCGCAGATGAAATGGCCAAGATCAGTGACTGTCTTAACTAAGCAGTCACTTCCACAGTAACTTGAGTTGCATCCCAGGTGGATAGCCTGGACATTTCGACAGCATCTCCCTCTCTCAAGCCTGATGTGGAAGTCCCTGAGCCCAGTGGGGAGCATCCCAGGAGCTACACATCTACTTTTCTTCTACCGTTGGGACAGAGTTGAGCATTCTGTGTGGCACCATGAAATCCACTGCCCTCCTGCTGATCTGGAACAGTGAAGAATCACATGTTTAAATGCCACGTTTGCCAGACGGCATCCAAAGAAAAGGTCTTACTAGGGCTTAATACAATTCATAATCTTTCATGATCCTTCCCTTTGGAGTGGACTGAAGGGGCACTGGTAGCATATAAATCGCAGACCTGTTTCTCAAGAACATTAGTAGGAACTGGGCATGGTGGCACACACCTGTGATCCCAACACTTGGGAGGCTGAGGCAGGAGAATTTCTAGTGAAAGGCCAGCCGGTGCTACAAAGCGAAGTTTCAGGCCATTGAGCTGCACAGTGAGAACCTGTCTCAAAATGCAGTGAAGACTTAAACACACAAAAGGGGGAAGACAGACAATCAGATAATAGCCCCCCCCACACACACACACCTTTTCTCTCATGGATATGTTTAAGATGCACATTTCAGGCCTGAAATAGTAATATAATATTGTGTGTGTGTGTGTGTGTGTGTGTGTGTGTGTGTGTGTGTGCGCGCGCGTGCGCGCACGCGTGCACACATGTGTGCATGTGTGTATAATAATAATCACATACTGTGACAGCACATGAGAATAATGTGAATGCAGTCGTTCTCTGAAAAATACCTTCTTGGGCTAAACTTATCCTTGTGATGATGTGAGTTGATACAGTGTCAACACATTATTGGAGATGAATTGTGGTGTGGCGTTAGGCTACCACATAATTTTTCCTTGAACACAAGTGCTGTGATACCGCCATAGTTAATCTGGCGGCAGAGATGGCAAGCGGTGACAAACAGGCAGATTGCAGATACGGTGTGGATACACCAGACAAAGAGAGGGCTCTACTCCAAGGCAAGTTAGGTGCAAGATTTGATTTTCTCATGTTCTTAGAACGATTGTCATGTAAAACATATGCTTTAATATCTCTGGAATTTTCCTTTCTGTATTTTTGGACTATAGTGGATCTGCACAACCGAAACTACGGAAATATAAAACTCAGACGAAGGGAGACTCCTGGATGCAATTAGGTACAATGCAGAGTAGTAGAATAAAACAGTAAGTACAGGTGCCAAGATACTGAAAGGAAAGAGCCATATTCTACCTGAGGACGTTGTGGGAGCGGGAAAAGAAAACTTTCAAAGGAGAGGAATACCTATTGGTGGTGGCACATGAAATGCACGTTAGATCTTCAGTCCTTCCATGCCTGGACTGGGGTGAGAGGGCAGGTGAGTAGTGACGTGTGGTTGTTTAGTTAATCTTAAGAGCAACGTTTGCCACAGAGAAAGATGGGTGGCTTCTTGTGTGTCCCACGGTACAAGCTGCTCCCGCGCTGCCTGCGCCTCTGATGAAGATGCTGGATTTAGAGTTGACCACGGGATAAAGGCAAGTCTGATCTTATGGACTCTTCAAAAGCCCCAGTGGGCTGTAAGTCCATGTTGACGGGAGCCACCTGCCAGTGTTTTAACTTCTTCCTTTAAAAAGTTATTACCTCCCTTCAACCCCAGTAGCTGGAACATCCCTTAACAAACATGTGGTTTTTTTTTTTTACAAAGTTATCGATATTTCACATAACATCTGACTGCAAAGGTTGGGGGAAGACACAGTCAGGGTCAGAGAATCAGCACAATTCCCAAAGACCGCCCTTCTCATCGAATGGAGCCGAGATGTCCACAGAAGAGCGCATTTTTGGAGCAAAGCCAATCCATCAATCACTTCCTGGAGACACTATCCTGCTGGTGAGTGGAAAGGCAAGATTAAACCCATGCATGTCATTTTTAGCATAGACACCAGCACATTTTATTTTTAAGCTCACTTAGAGAGAATTTAGAAGGCATCACTCAAAACTATGTGGGGAGTAGCAGATTTATTTTTTAATGGTCCATAAATTGAATCTGGAAAGAAAGACTGGTGATAAATATGGATGTCTGAAATCCTCATTTCTAAAAACATCCTAAATTAAACTATAAGTCCTAATAAAAGTATGGGTGTCTGCAATTACTTGTGTTACTATTTAAATATACAACCTTCGTCTATTTTTATCTAACCTCTGAAGCACAGGAAGATTTGTACTTCCTATTTAAAATTTTTAAAAGGATTATTTTGTCTCAGAACTTTTTTTTTTTAAGCAATTTTGTTGGGAAAAGAAAATGTGTCTGGGTGTCTTTGATGCTAATGTTAAAACAGCATGCTAGCAAAATGCCCTTGATAATGGCTGAATCAATGTACCCAGACAGCATCACTTGGTTCTGTAATTTAAGACAATGTAGTTTATGGTCTTTCATTTATTCTTAAAGTCTTTCTTCAAAGTCAGCCAAGGAGATGATGAGAAATCACTTCTTAAATCACAGGATCACTTTAAAAATGTCTTTTCCATATACAGCCCATTCCTCATTCATCACACACTGTTCAGTTCTGCTGTTCTCAGCCTGGGATCGCCTTGGAGTCTTATTGGTACCCTGCCTGGAGAATAAACCACAAAATCCTCCACCTTCATTCACCACCTGCTTCCTTCTGAATGGAATCTTGACCTTCTGCTTCCCATTACACATCCTCTAAACCAATGGTTCTCAACATCCTCTAAACCAGTAGTTCTCAACATCCTCTAGAGCAGTAGTTCTCAGCCTTCCTAATGCTATGACCTTTTAATACAGTTCTTCATGTTGTGGTGACCCCCAACCATAACATTATTCTTGTTGCTACTTCATAACTGTAATTTTGCTGCTGTTATGTATCAGAATGTAAATATTGTTTGGAGTTAGAGGTTTGCCAAGGGGTCATGACCCACAGGTTGAGAACATAAACTCCTCTTCCATAAATTAATTTGCTTATTCCTCACCTTTCTGTTCTTCCCTTGGTCATCAGTTTGGGGACTTGGATTTATAGTGAATAAAGATCAAGTCAGTTCTTGCCTGTTTACTTCCTGTCTGCTCAGGGCTACCCAGTTTACTGAGCCAGGCAGGTGGAAATCACCCAAGTTCAGCTTCTGCATTTACCCATCTCACTTCTGCCTAATACCTTGGTGAAATCACTCCTAATCTTCTTAGTGCAACTTGAAAATGTTTCCACTGTGTCTGTCTGTCTGTCCCCATATCCTTCTGCTGTCATCATCACCTTTGGCCTGGAGTGCTACAATGCCTCCATAGCAGACAAGTTTTCACTTGTTGCTTCCAATTCATTTCCCTCATTCAGCTTTAGTAACCATGTAAACATGGGTCAGGCCATAGCACAGCAGTGATAGCTAACTTTTCAGTGTCTTTCTATCAGTTTTGGGGATAGATCCACACAGTCCTACAGAGTCCCATAGCACTGGGTTCCCCCTGCTCTTCATCCTCTTCCTAACTCATCCATTATAGTTACATGTCTCTTCAATGATACATGATACCACAGGCAAGTCCTCATAGAACATTCTTCCCCTCACAATTTAAACATGGCTTCTTTGTGTCCTTGGGTATTAAATGCCCTTCTGCAGACAAGACCTCCTCAGACTGATCCCTTCTGGTTGCTTTTTCCTTGTTTGCTTTTATTCTTTATTATCTTTTAAAAGTGACTTATTTTGTGTGTATGAGTGTCTTGCTTGTGTGTATGTGTGTATGTATGTATGTGTACCATATACACGATTGGTGTTTATGGTCAGAAGAGGGCCTCAGATCAGCTGGAGTTACAAATTTTTATGAGCCTCCTTGTGGGTGCTGGGAATTGAACCCGGCTCCTCCACAAGAGCAGCCAGTGCCTGTAACTACCCAACGTTCACTCCAGCCCTGTTCATCTTCTTCATGGCATGAATCCTATTTGGAATGGTTGAATTAGTCCCCACGCCTGTGGCTGGTGTCCAGGACTAGGATACAGGTTCTATGAGGGCAGGGATTCTGTTTTCTTCATCTCTGTGGTGCAGCCAATGCTTAGAAGAGAGCTGGTTACAGAGCAGGTATTGACAATGTTAATTGATACAGCAGATGTCGACATATTCTGAAGACACAGTTAGTCGTACAGTCGAAGGGCAGAAAATTGAAAAAAAAAAAAAAAAAAAAAAAGAGAGAGACCTCCATGAGTCAATAGCCAGGTCCTGCTGCTTGAAAAATTCTTACTAAATGAAGAGAGCATAATATTTAAATCTCTTCCAATAGACTCATCGGAGTCTTCAAATGAATGTTCAAATACAGCGTATCAGTCTATCTCTGGAACTCTCAGAATATTTGTTTTTTCCCTAGCTTTGTTCTTTTGCATGACAGTGGCCGGGGCGACTGTAAAAGGTGGGAACATCAGAAACGCTGTGCTGTGGGGCTAGATTTCTAAGCAGTGGGTCACTGTCAACTCCCACAGAAGGCCGAGGCCAAGGTACAAACTTCAACAGTAGCAGAAGTTCCCAGGATTAAAGTTTCCCAGCTCTGAGGAACTAGAGATGATGGGAAGCAGAGCTGCAGCTTTACCAGGCATGTGCTACATTTGCTGGAAAATAAAGTGGCCTTCAGCTATTAAAATACAATCCAGGGAATGTCACTATTTGGAGAAAGAGGAGCTTCTTACAGAAAGGAAGAAGGTTTCATTCAATGACAAAGAGACAGTGGCATTCTTCAGTGTGAAGGTGTTTCTTCTTCCTGTCTATACGTGGGGACATGAATCTTAACACTCTATGGGCTAGCCAATCTATGACATGGCCCTTAAGCCTCCTATTAAGTTTCCTATACAGAACTGGGAGGCATTTTTGTATGTTACAGACGGGTGGCCTTCAAGTTCCTTATAAACCTGCGGACCTTGAACTCAGAAAGTTTGGAGCATCAAACCAAGTACATCGAGACTCACACTTGCATTTCCTAAGAATTTGACAACTCCTCCTTCAAGTGTAGGGCGGTAGAATTTTCACCCCAGGTCAGCATCCAAGAAGTATGTTTAGAGGACCGTTAGCATCTTCCTGAATGTGCTGCGTTACACCATACAGTAGGAGGAAGAGCTGGATGCTCTCGGCTGGAAATGGGAGAAGAATAATTTTCGGCACTCCTGTTATTCTGTTTAAACACAGTGAAAAGCCTTTTTGGCAGGAGGCCTATGTTTAACCAGAGTTACTGAATATAGAATAATCATGGGTGGGGAGTACGTTTTCCTTGAATATATTTTCGTGAGATAAATGTGGATCCCAGCCATGGAGGAGACTTGTGTAGACACAAGGTGCCTGCCTGCCTGCCTGGGGAGGTTAAAACTGTACCGAGTGAGACCCCCTTCCACTCCATCCACTAACTTCTCCCTTCCTTGCCTCCTGCATGTCTCTTGGGTCCCATCTAACATCATCTCCAAGGGAACCACTGATATCCGGGGCCCCATCCATCACTCCGTTCTGAACAGAGACTTCATTATGTTTCAGGGCTTCATGTCTGCGTTATTTGGCCAGTGAGGGGCGAGAGGGTGCTGGAGTCTTGTTTAAGAACTGTTCTGTTGTCTTTACATTGAAGGGGTTTGTGCTTGTACCAGTTTAATGGGCCCTTTTCCTGCCGATCTAGGAAAACACAGCAGGACAGGAAACCCACCCTGGTAGCATCTCACATTTGGAGCTAATTTCTCTACTGCTGGGCCATCTGCCGGAGAAGAAAGTGGAAGAGGCCGTTCAACATCACATCAGGGGATCAGTTGGGAACTGGATTGATCCTGTTCCTCAGAGATGCTGTGTTTGTGTCTTCTGGTTACAATAACAGGTGACCACCGATGAGGTGGCATCAGCAGCAGACACTTCTTTCACACTCCAGAGGTCCATTGTCCCAGTCAGGTGTCAGTGGCTGATTCCTTCTTAGAATCCCAGAAGGACCTTCTAAGTGTCTCAGCTGCTTCTGGAGACTCATTAATTCCTGGTAGTCTCTGATTCATGGACCACACCCCCGACCTTTGCCTCCATTGCCACACGGAATTCCCCAGCGTCTTTTCCTCATCCCTTCCTCTCTGTGTCTCTGTGGGCCAGTTCCGAGGATCCCAGTCACTAAGTTAGGCCCCCCTCCACTCTACCATGGCTTCATCTTGGACAACTGTGACTTTATAAGCCCTTTTCAAGTAAGGTTCTGAATATACTCTGATTTTGAGGGGGAATTTTTGCATGTCTTTTCCACTCACTTCGTTCTCCCAGCCAGTGTACACTTCAACCCTGTGAACTGCCTGTTCCGTTATTGGGGGATGTTCCTGAAGTATCTCTCTCCCTTTCTCAGCCTGAAACCACAGAGAAGAGCAAATGTACACCTGATTTGGAAGAAACACGGCATTATGCTTTGCTATGTATCCCCCCCACCCCATACACACACCATTAATGGTTATCTTGCTTAATTTTTATTGTCAAACCAACATGACGTCAGACCCATCTCTACACAAGTGGTCCCGAGCGGTACACAAAATCTAGCTGAACCTGAGCCTATGGAGCAGGCCAGTAAGTGGTGTTCTTCCATAGTGTTTACTACAGTTCTTTTTTTTGAGTTCCTGCCCTGACTTCCCTCAACGACCACAGTGTAAACCAAGTAAATCCTTTCCTTCTCAAGTGGATCTTGTTCAGCATTTTATCACAGAGACAGAAAAAATTATCTAGAATAGTGGTGTATGTGATTGTGTGCACATGTGTGTGCACACATGTGAAGGTCAGAGGTCACATCGGGTGTCTTTCTCTATTCTGTTCCATGCACACATGTGAAGGTCAGAGGTCACATCGGGTGTCTTTCTCTATTCTGTTCCATTTTACTTTCTGAGACAAGGCCTCTCACTGAATTTGAGACTCGCCAGTTCAGCTAGAATGGCTGGCCACTGAGCCCAGGGACCTGCCTGTCTCTGCATCCTGCCCCCTCCACTGGAGTAACAGATGTCCACCATTTTTACATGGTTTCTGGGGATCCAAACTCGGGTAGTCATGCTTGCACAGAAAGCCCCTCCCCCATGTAGCCGTCTCTCACATCCTGTAGAGTCTTTTCAGATGACTGGGGTACTGTGGTCATCATGAACCCTACTTTGTAGAGGAAGACACTGAGGCCGAAGAGCTGATGCATTTTCTTGAAGTAAAGGGAGGTACTTGAGCTCACAGAGTCAGGATCAAAGCTGTTATGCTCTTCTGCTTACCAAAGGGTGGGTGCAGGTGCCCCAACCCACGGGCTACCTGCTTCTGTTAACATTTGGTCCATGGTTTGGAGCTGTTTCAGCCTTTATTTTAGCCCACCCTGTTTTGAAGACACAACTAGCCCCTACTTCCTTTATCTAAGTCAAGTCTGCCAGATGTTCATGGAACTCACCCTCAAGCCTCCCAGACCCCAAACTACTCCCAGATCCCAGGGCCAGGGATCACCTCCCATCGGCATGTGGACAGCAGGAAGCAACAACCCAAGTCTGCTCTGTTTCCTCTGTCTTCCTGAGCAGCACCAGGGAGTGTTGACTGACATCTATTTTTATCTAATTTTATCTTCTCTTGGGTCATTGGAATAATATAATCTCGCCCAAGGGAGCAGTGATTGTGTGTTCTGTGTGAGCAGTAAGTATTTCAGAACTATGGGTTGAGTTTAACTGCCTGGTGTGATTCTCAAATGTCTCCAAATATTTTGCACAATTGTTTACAATTAAATAAAGTCCAAATTGCACTTGGGATGAAGAACTTATTTTTAACTTCTTTTTTGTTGTTGGGGAAATGATCACCATGAATGCTCCTGATTCATTTACCCTTACCTCCTAAAAATATTGCCCTCAGGAAGGATGGTGGTTCATTTGCCATGTCAACAACGTTTTATTTTGGTTTCCTTTTAGAGAAAATGCCACATATAGGCAATTTTAACACCAACTAGAGTGCCCCTGATAGGTTTTGGAATTTCAGAACTCTGTTTCTCTCCCAATACTCTCAGGACATAAATGGCATTCTGTTGAGAGAGATGTTAACAGAGGTGAAGTCCCGAGAGGAGATGTTGCAGAAATTAGGAAAATAAAGTGAAATTTAGAGAAACTCATGATTTCCACTAAAATATTCATTTTTGAGGACATGTAAATCACATCTAGGTCAAAGATAATTTCATTGATGTTTCATTCACTCCATATTATACAAAATTATAGATTTTTCAAATGTTCCCAACTAGTGGCATTGACAATCTTTTTCTTACTTTCTTTGATCAGGACTCTGGGGCTGGAAGCAGCTAGCATGTTCCTCTTTGGTAAATAGGAAAACCACCCCAGAAAGGACACACAACTTCCTCTTCACTACACAGCAAAGATATGAATCATATCTAGAACATAGATGCCCTTAGTCCTTGGGAAAAGAAGTCCTCTGACACCCACCCGATGGCTGGCAGGCTGGGCAAAATGTAGAGAGAAACACCTATAAGATTCATCAAGATGAAGCTGTCAGTACAAATATTTATTAATGAACAGAACTTCTTACCACAATAAGCTCTAAAGCCTTCATTGACGTCTTGATGACTTGAAACAGGTATTTTTCTCCCTTGGCTTTGTTTCTCAGGTAGGGACACTCTGTAGCCTAGGCTGGCCTGAAACTCTAGGCTATCCTTCTGACTCAACCTCCCAAGTCATGGGTTACAGGTGTGAACCATTGGGGCTATCTTAGCCGCTGTGAAATTCACAGGATGGGAGAACTCAGAATAAGTACTTGCTTGTGACTAGAAGACAACTGTCAGAATCTATAACATGACTTTCTGTCCTCCCTTGATGCCCAAACCCTGTGGTCATTTTTCTTAGTCCATTGTACTGAGTGGAGAAGCTAGGACATTCTGTGTGAGCAGACTCCACCTGGATACATAGTTATAGTCACCATAGGGTCATCCAAGTGTTACATCCCTTGGTGTTTATCAGACTGTCATCTCTGGAAGCCAGGGTGTGTGTCAGGGATGACATTTCCTGTATCCATCTTGCCGTCTGGTTTTGGCCAAGAGACTCCTGAGTAGTCTTGAGGCCTGAAGTTTTTCTGGTCACTCTCCCTGTACAGTTTCTCAGGAACGCTGTAGAACCATTGATAGAGGGAGAGGGCAGCTGGACAGTCCTGGATCAGCTCTGTGTTTTAATGAGGCCACGCTGGGTATTTCCCTTCCAAGCTCACTTAGGCCCCTGGTAAAACCCCATGAGTCAGACTCTGCTGAGCTAGTTCTCTTGAGGTTAGGTCTTGACAAGGAGAGCCCAGAACTTCAGGCGTATTTCAGAATGGTGATATCCCCTACCCCAGTGGGGAGGTGACCTTTTCCCTCTTTTGCATGGTAGGAACCTAACAGAGGTAAAGCTTTGGAAAGTTCCTTAGATTGGACCCTCTAACGTGTCTGATTCTCAGATTTGGGCTAACAGAACCAACAACGCTTTGTCGGTGGCTGTTCGGGTTACAGGTTTCTGTTCCCACCCACACTTCTGCTTTGGGTGAACCGAAGTTCTCGGCGTTCACGGGCCTTCCTCTGTCAATGTGGGCAACAGTCTGTGACCTAAAGTCTCTGAGGGACCTAAGAAGAGCTGCTGATTTTCTGGCTTGTTCACGTTTGGTTGTGGTTCTTGTTTTGTTATGTTGTAGCACATGGATGGGAGTTATGAGGAGTTCAGAGTTCTTTACGTGTCAGGGTAAATCCAGAGTGGATCTCAGTTTTTGTGCACAGTGTTTATATATGGAGAATGGGGTCTCAACTGTGGAGTCCCTGGTGGCCTCAGACTCACTGTCACCTTGTTGGATTACAGGTATACAGCACCACACCCAGGCACAGTGTTTTTCCCTCTGGATTCCTCTGAACCTGGAATCTTCCCAGATGGTAACTGTGAATCAAAAATCTGGAACAAACAACCAGATGAGTCACCAGGCTCCGTACTAGACTTTGGGACCACTTCTGTCTGAGTGTCCTGATTCTAAACCAAGGGCTATATCGCCCTTTTAGAGACCCTGCCAAGCACAAGCAATATTGGCACAGACTACTCTTTTCAGGCTAACCACGACATACATGGGCCAGGTGCTTGAGCCCAGCTCCTGGCAGAGTTCACTTTGTTTTGTGGATATGTGAATGCCAAATTCATTCGCTTCACATTCTCGAGTGTGGACACAAATCTGTGGCTATGGGTAAAGCAGAGAGGAGCATCACACCCAGGCTACAGGAAGAGGGTGCTGGGTTTGGGGTAAAACAGTCAACCGGAAGCGTTTCTCAAGCCCCGACTTCACTAATAGACAACACGCTTCTGCAGAAGTGATGGGGGTGGGGCCTGTTGATATCTCTCGTTCTTAGTCATGGGTCTAAAAGACTCTAGAAGGGCTGGGCCTTGCTCTTCTCAAACACTCACGGAGGATCTTGCAGAAATGTAGATTCTGTTTGAAGGGTTCTTGCACTGGGCCCCAAACTCTGCATTCCTAACAACCCCCCTGAGGGCAAGGGTGACAATACCAGGGCTTAGGTCATGCTGCAAGGTACGAGGAGCTGGGTCAACTCCCTCTGTGTTCACTTAGAGGGAACAGCAGTAGCTGCTTGCTTTGCTTCCTGAACATGGCACGTGTCTTCTTAGTTTAATATGGTCCCTCCTGGAAGAGTCAATGGACTCTGTGTTTCTGCGGCCTCGGCTTTCTTCCAAGCCTCTCTCAAACCCGCCCTTCCCTGGGGCTCCTCCACCACGTGAGGCCTCTGGGATACGTGGCTCTTGTGGGCTTCTGTATCTTTTTTTTTTTTTTTGGTGCCCACCAAAGCATCCTCTAGATCTGTCCCCTAAGCAGAGGTGTTGAGAACCACATCTCGTCCCTCTTCGCTTCCCTGGGCTCAGATGGACCTGGATCGTTAGGAGACCGACCGTGCAGCACCAGAGAAACCACCTGGACAAGAGTTTAAACCTCAGTGCCATCACTCAGCAGCTGTTGAAGCCGAGACAAAGGGCTGCTCTTTGAGTGGAAGTGGCGGGACGGGGGAGCGGGATGTTTATACCCCACAGGATTGTTGAGAGAAATGAAGAAGATAAAGTTAGCCAAGGGTTACATCAAGTGTCCGACATAAAGTCAACACCCCATAAATTTAAACTCTCTCCCCTCTAATCCGTTTCCCCTCTGCCCTTATTAGGACTTACTGGTGTGCTCTCTTCTCGACACCCTTTCTTGAAAAATACCATGTCAGATGCAACATTCCTGGGAGGTTTTATTCTGTCCCCGATGGTCCACTGCAGGCTGGAAACATCTCCAGCCAAAGTGTATCTTATACACCTGCTCTGCCAAATAGCATAGCTGAATAATAGCACCTACTGCGAAACATTGAGCTTTACCTTTTGCGATCGCACATCTGGCCCACAGCTGCAGCTCTGTGCTGCCTCTGTGATATGCTTGGTACCGCATATTGCTGGACTGTGAACAGATCAAAATACAGTGTGCAGCTTCCTCTCAGATCATGTTTTTACATCATTGTTCAATCAAGAGAGAAACCTGCACTGATCCACATTGTATCTGAGACCGTCTGTACACAAGAAGGATTTGGGAGAAGTTGGAAGTGGGGAATTTCTCGTGTTGTCTTTTTGTATCAGATTTTGTGCACCAACCATTTAAATTCAATAGAAATGCACTGCTAGAATTGTCTTTGGAGGCTGGCTGTACAGCTCAGTGAGAGAGGACATCACTGGCTCTCAGGAGGTACCAGGTTCAATGCTCAGCAGCCCCCACTGTAGACTCTCTTAAAACAATATACCTTTGTCAGGACAAATTCAACTGCTGAACTAACTGGTATTTGTGATGACATGTGTACATTGTTCTCAGGAAAACCCAGTGAGCTTTCTTTTCTTTAGATAAGATTTCTAATCCAGACCACATTGCCAGCTGGCCGTGGTGGCACACACCTGCAATCTGGAGAAGGCCCAACAGTGAGTTGTTTGGAAGTAATCTGCTTTTGTCGCAGCAGAAGCTCTCACTGTGGACAGAGGGGATGTGAGGCAGGGGCGAGGAGGTCTAGAGGAACCTGAAAAGCCTTTCCTGCATGGTATCTCTCCTAAGGCCTCCAGTGAGTTTCTACAAAAGGAAAACATTGTGCTGTGCTTTGGAACAAGCAAGGAAGGGTCGGGATTACGGGGGATTTCACACATTGTCAAGCCCCATGAAAACACCACAGATGCATGATGCTGAAAGACTCCAGGAGACTCTTGGATGAAGGGAAACAGGGGTGGCTAGAAGGAACTGCTGCTAGGGTGGGTGGGGGCCCAGTTAAACAGCGGCAGCTTCTCATCTCCCCGTCTCTGAAGAGCAGCAGCTGTGGTTGACAGTCAGACACCTTTCCCCCACATGCTCAAGTGAGAAGTGGAAAGAGCTCTGGGCAGGACTATTTCGGGTTCCCGGTGACCTGTGTTGCTATGACATCTGAGATTAGTGGTTAGGCTAGAGCCGGATGTCGCCCAAGCAGCTGATCGAGAAACCTCTGAAAGTTCTTTTCACTTCTCCGAAATCATCTGTGCATCACAGCTCGGGGGAAAGTGGTTGGGCTGCTCTGTTTGGGGATTTCCCCACCCCCAGCCCAAGTGAACTAAAGGGACTAATGGCCTTGAGTCGCCATGTTTACGTTCTTTATTTCTCTCAGAGTTCCTTCAAGTGCCACTAACATACATGTTGCCCAGTTTACATTGATTTTGTCAGCTGCTTATTAGTCACTGGAGTAACACACACTTGTTGGAGCACAAAAATGTCAAAATGAAATGAACTAGTGAAAACTGTACCCCAAATAGCATGGGATGCTGGTCACCCGGGACACTGGCAGCCAAACTCCAGTCTATGGAGTACTAAGTAACAGGACGATATCTAAGAGTGAACAGTGGTTCCTACTCTACCCAGGGACTGCCTCTGACACTTTGTGATCAGGGAAAAGTTACTTGGGTTTTCTGTGCCTCACTTTCTTCCTTGAGGATATGTGGTCAATAATATAGTACTTACACAGGGCGGTGGTGGCGCACGCCTTTTGTCCTAGGCAGAGGCAGGTGAATCTCTGAGTTCGAGGCCAGCCTGATCTACAGAGTGAGTTCCAGGACAGCCAGGGGTACACAGAGAAACCCTGTCTCAAAAAACAAAACAAAACAACAACAAAAACAAAGTGATAATGATAATGATAACAATAACAATAACAATAATAATAATACAGTACTTACTCCAGCATAGATTTCCTACTGATGAGTATCAGCTGTTCATGTTGCTGTCCCGATCATTGCTGCTACTACAAAAAAAGACCAGTTACGTAAGAATCCAGGAAATTATTAGCCAAGATTAAATTGGTAAAAGAACATCAAGGAGCTTGGTGGCTGGACCAGAGTCAGGATTTCCCAGTTATCAGGAAGGTGGTGGGAGGAGCCACCAGGACAGAAGAGCTGAGAAAGGACTTCCTTATTGACTTGAGAAGAGAGGAGTCCCATTGCCGAGGCTGGAGCACCCATGCTTTTGGAGTGGTACCCATTTATTGGTGAGACTTGTTGCTAAGCAACAAGCTTACTAGGTCATGTCAAGGCATTAGTGGGCCAGGCTTCCTTACTGAATTTTCTGGGGAAGAATCTGCTTCCAAGTTCCTGCAACTTGTCCAGATTCAGTCCCTGGGAGCTGTGTCACTGAGACTCTAACTGCCTTTCAGGCTGTAAGTTAAGGGCTGGGCACAGCTCAAGTCTGCTGACACTACCCCCAATGTCTTATATGGGGTTCACCCCAACATCAAGTCTGATGGGTCCCTTTGAGGGCTTTTCTTGGTTGTTAAGTTGATTATATCTGGAATGAACTACAATCTGGAAATGGAAGGCACACTTGACATCTGGATCCTGAGGCTGGAAGACACACGCCTTTAATCTAGACCTTGAGGCGGGAAGGCCCACCTTTAATCTGGGCCACACCTCCTGCTGGAAGCCTGTGTAAGGACAATGGAAGAAGGAAGGGTTGGTTCCTTCTTGGTCTGCTTGCCCTCGCCATGTCAGCACATCAATTCCTTCGCTAGCATTAGAGCTGACTTCTCTGGGATTCCAGCATACACAGAAGACCAGCTGAGACACCCAGCCTCATGGGACTGAGCAACACCTAAATTCATGGACTTTCCATTCACAGCTAGCCATTGTTGGGCTGCAGCCTGTCCAACAGATTTCATATATGTGTGTGTGTATATATGTACATACACATATTATGAATTTACATGTATAGAACTCATATGTAAATGTATATATATTATATATAAAATCCTATAAGTTCTGTGACTCTGGAGAACCTGAGTAATATAGCCACTTTCACAATATGCATCTCTTTGACTGTTCCAGAGCAAAAAGCTCCATTGCTGGGCCTCCGGGTATAGAGTCTCTCTCACGTGCAGTGTGTGTCCATGCACATATGTGTGCATGTGTGGAGGTCCAAAGTCAACCTCGGGTGTCATTGCTCAGTTTTTGCTCACCTTGTTTTTATGAGACAGGGTCTCTTGCTGGCCTGGAGCTCATCAATAAGGCTGGGCTGGCTGGTCACTGTGTCTCAGGGATTTGCCTCTCTCTGCCTCTCCAGTCCCAGGGTTCTAAGTATTGTCCACCATGACACCCCAACCCTTAACATAGGTTCTGGAATATCTCAGGTCCTTGCACTTTCACGGCAACAAGTGAGCTCTCTCCCCCAGTCCCTGGCCTTTGACTTGAAGGATTCATATGATTTTATTTCATCCACCAACACATTCAAAACACTGTGTCTTAGAGCTTATAACCCCAGTTAGTCCTGCAATGCCTCTTCTGCTTGCACACATGTTCACAGGCTCCAGGGTTAGGTACAGAGTCTTTGTGAGCCATTTGTTGTACCTGCCACGCCCACCCTGTGCCTGGCAGTTCCATCAAGTTGATCCCTGGGTACAGGTAGGGCTCCCAAGGGAAATCAAATGTCATTACTGAAAGAAGAGTGAGTTAAAGAGTGAGTAGGGGCTGCAAGATGTAGGCAACAGCTGTCTCCTGGATCTTTATACTTTGCAACAAGAGCTGACACCCAGAGCCAAGCAGATTTTTGACTGACATGTACTGAAGTAGTGAGGCTCCAGACCAGCAAGTTTGAAAATGTGAACAGATGAGCTGGGCAGCGGTGGCGCACGCCTTTAATCTCAAGATAGTCAAGAGGCAGAGCCAGGTGGATCTCTGTGAGTTCGAGGCCAGCCTGGTCTACAGAGTGAGATCCAGGACGGGCACCAAAACTACACAGAGAAACCAAACCAAAAAAAAAAAAAAAAAATGTGAACAGATGAAAGAGAAAGAAAAATGATGGATTCAATCTCCCCAAGTCATTCCCACAGTAAGTGTGAAAACTTGAGTCTCCATCAAATGATTGACCATCCAGGCAGGCCCTCTACCAAAGGTTCCATAAAAGCCTGTGTTCTGTATTTAACGAATTCATAAGATTGTACCTTGGTGGTGTAGAAAGCAGCTGGGAAACTTACGAGATATGATTCTCAGATCCATCGCTACAACCTGAGTGAGTATCATGTGCCCTTCAAAGCTCATGAAGGTGATGGTGTTGGAGGGAGGTGTCTCTGGAAGGGGAACAGGACATGAGGCTCCTCTTCAGGGAAGGGTGACAATTAGACTAACAGGACGTCTAGGAACAGATTCACTCTTCTCTTACTGCTGTGTGAAGCTGCAGATTCCTTCCCATTCACAGATGCAATCTCAAGGTGCCATATTGTAAGTGAGAAGCAGACTCCATGAAATAACTGAACCTGTCGGTCTTGATCTGAGACCTCTCAGGCTGGTTAAGAGAGACACTGCTCTAACAGGGGACCCAAGTTTGGTTCCCAGCACCAACGTTGTAGAGATCGTCATCACCTGGAACTTCAGCCTCTAGCAATTTGGCTCCCTCTTCTGGCCTCCTCAGGCACTGCACACATGTGCACAAACCCCCACTCAGACACACACACACACACACACACACACACACACACACACACACACATACACACTTTAAAAAACAAAACCAGATTTTAGACTTTGCAACCTCTAGAACTATGGGAAATCTATTCTTTATAAATTATCTGGGCTCAGGTATGGTTTTTTTTTTGTTTTTTTTTTTTTAATAACAACTAAGATCTCTCTAATACAGAAGGTCTGGGGGTGGTCTGCCACAGCACACTTGCAGTATGTAGTTTTGATGAATGAGTTACAGGACATGCCAGTGGGTCTAATCCAGAAACTCTAAGCACCGCCTCCTGAGGAAAAAATGGCAGCATCTGTCTGAAAACTAAGCTAGTTACTAGGGATCCACTAGTTGGTGTTTTGCTTCAAAGTATTCTAGAACAGAAGTCAACACCCCACCTTTTTTGTTGTTGATATCTGTTTCTTCCTCAAGAAACTGGCGTCGGTCTAAAAAAAAAAAAAAGAAAAAAAAATCCTGGAACCAGAAAGGAAATAAGAGACATATCCAGGAATTTCTAGCAGAATGAGATCATAGGAAGCTGTTGTTTTTCTGCATCTTTTTCTTCCTTGTTTCTCTCTCTCTCTCTTTTTTTTAAGCAGAAAAATTCCACCCTAACAAACAGACCAGTTGATCTTGCACCTGTGTTCTGTGTCTGTCAGTTATGTGGGTCAAAGGGGGGCGAGCAGCCCCAAGCCCTGGAAAAAAATGCTTGACCTGTCTCTGGGACACACAGAACCTTCTTAGTGCCAGACATCCTCACCCTAGCACCAACTGGGAGCAGATTCCACGCCATTTGGGCAGCATACTAGACAGACAAAATTACCCAGGGCCATCCAAACACACAGCCGGCCTTTTCCTTCACACAGCCGTCATCTCCCAGGCCCAGGGCCGTGGAATGCCTTCCATGCTGTTCTTGTAAGAGCTCTGCCTTCAGAGAAGCAGAGACAAGGCTTTGGGCTCAGCTGGCTTCAGTTCACGTCTTACTAGTAGTTTTGTGGGCTGTGTTTAAGGAACAATTGCACAACTTTCTTGCACCCCGGTGTATGCATCTGTGAACTCAAGTTACCAGCTAGTTCCTGGGCATGTTCAGTGAGATAATACGTATCAAGAAGAGTGATTGGCACACATAGGGCTACAAATCAGGTTAACCGACCAGTCCTTGTGTCTGGCTCCTGTTTTTGTTACAAGAGCGTGCTGTGGACAGAAGCCCTGGCCTGGGAACATTCCATATCACACCACAGGTGTGATCAAACATGGCTGTCGTGGTCCCTCAGCCTTGCTCATCATAGACCAATGTCATAATAGACATCTATTACACGTGGCCATAATTCGAACAGAGATGAGCACACAGGTTCATTCTCACCCCTGACATTATGTCTCTGAGTCTCTCACGCTGCAAATTTCAACCATCTTGGTCCTTTGATGTCCAGGTGGGTCCTACTCTCTGTGATGTAGAGGAACTGGAGGCATGAACAAAATGGTTCCAAAGCACCTCTGTGGACTGGAGAGACGGCCTAGCATGTAAGAGTGTTGGCTCCACAGGTGTGCGAACCAGAGTCAGATCCCATCTCCCACCTCAAAGCCAGTCACAGCCCCATGTGAGCCTGCAACCCTAGCTCTGGGGGCAGCAGAGACAGGAGGGACCTGTTGGCTGCCAGCCTGGCCAAAGAATGGACTCTTCAGGCTCTGCAAGGAGGTCTTGGCTGGAAGACATAAAGCAGCGAGTGACAGGGATATCTGATGCTCTGGTCTCCTTATGAGCACACAGGTACATGTGCCTGAACATGTATGTGCATACACACCCTCCACATGCTTGCAGTGTTTCTTTTCTGAACATGTATAGTGTTCACATCCTAATCTCAAAGCCCGTTCTTTGCAGATGAGGAAAAATCAAATGCATTAGGAATGCTAACCAAGTTCATCCCAGCGCTGGGCTGGGATTGGATGTGAGTGATCTCTTAGTCCAGAGCAAACACTGTTTTCATTAAGTGGAGACACGAGCATCTGAAGGAGCATTCACAGCCTCAAATATCTGCCACATACATGTTTTCTATTAAATCCTGCACTCAGTAAGGTCTCTGAAAGCTGAATATCGGCCCTTGTCCCTTTGCTAAAGTTTCATTGGTTTTAAAAAGTAATATTTGACTCTAAATATCAGAATATTACAAATCACATTCAGTAGCAGGACTTAATGCCACAGCCAATGTCTAGTCATTTCCAGAATAAGCCATGACCAAATTTACTAGGCCAGTTTTGAGTAGTTTTTTTTTTTTTTCAAGATTACTTAATTTATTAGGCATAAATATAATGAAAATGACAGAATATTGTATCTCTGGTTTGTGGACATAATATTTTAGTGACATTGAACTACATAACAATATATATACACAATACAATGTGTTAATTGTTAAAAACTAAAAGAAATATCATTTTTATAAAAAAAAAATCACCTTGCTATTTTGTGGCTATAGGAGACACATACAGTATGCTAGGTTATTTTTCTCACTTTTACCAAGATATTTCATGTATCGGTGCTAAAATGAAATATACCAACATTTTGCAGACAATATGTATTCAGACTTGAAATTTCTTAAGTAATTCTGCATCCACAAATGCTAAGAAACTGATTCAGAAGCAGTGTAACTGCGATTTTCACGGGATTTCCTTAACTCCCTTTCTGAGGGCAGGTCTTTCTTTAAAGTTAGCATTGTATTGTATGTGTGTGGGTGTCTTGCTTGCATGTATGTCTATGTACCGCATATGTGCCTGGTGCCCTTGGCCAACAGAAGAGCATCTCAGATCTTCTGGAACTGGAGTTATAGACAGTTTTGACAGTGTAGACAACATCCTGTGGTTGCCGGGAATTGAACCTGGGTCCTCTGGAAGAGCAACAGGTGCTCTTAACCACTGAGCCATCTCTCCAGCCTGGGTTTCGGTTGGTCTTTGTGGTTCTTGAGACTGAACCCAGGTCCTTGTCCATTCTGGGCCAGCTCCCTGCCCCTGAGCTACTATGGAAAGTGCTGTTAGCAGTTGAAGTTGTATCTACCCAGCTGCATTTCAAATGGCCACTTCTTATATTGAAATGTCTATCTGGAAGTTTCTGTAGCTGAAGTTTTCTCTGATCCTGCCCAGCCTCATGGACCCTGCAGCTGCTTATAAGATTCACTCAGAAGCTTATATTAATTAAAACTGCTCGGCTAATTAGCTCAGGCTAACTACTAACTAGCTCTTACACTTAAACTCTGCCCATTTCTGTTACTCTATAAATCACAACACTTTCTGTGGCTTTACCTGTGTGCCATTACATGCTGCTCCCTGGACAGCAGGCTGGCATCTCCTGACTCAGCCTTCTTCTTCCCAGAGTTCTCCTTGTCTGTTTATCCCACCTATACTTCCTGCCTGGCTACTGGCCAATCAGCTTTTTATTTATCAGCCAATCAGAGCAACACATTCACAGCACACAAAAAGACACTCCCATCATTTGGTGTCAGAAGTGGGACAAAAACTTCAGCTACAAGTTTCTAGAGTTAGGTTTAGGGATCTAGTTGGTGTCCAACTTTTCCCTTTTTGTGGATATAAATGTCCTTTTCTGAATGATCTATGAATAATCTTCCAGACTAGAATCAGTTTATTAGTTAGGTTTTTGTTTTGTTTTGTTTTTGTTTTTTGTTTTTTGGTTTTTTTTTTTTTGTTTTGTTTTGCTGTTTAGTATCATTAATTTCATAATTTGCTTTCCCCAAACAAATAGCTTAGCTGTAATGGCTCCTTCTTGTTTTCTTACTCACCCATTCAAAGGAATCACTGAGAAGTTTAGCATGGTTGGGCAAGAACAAGAAAGAAAATACATGTAGCTGAAAAAGTGGAAAAATTAGCATAATTAAAAATGCTATCTATGAATTGAACACCAGTCCTATCTGTCAGGAATTTAAAAAGTGGTATATGCCGTCTTCCTGGGTCTCCTCAGATGTTCAGGGTGTAGCTCAGGGAGCTGAACTTCTGCATAAAATGCAAACTGAAAACTCTGAGCTAGAATCTCCAAGAGCCAAAAACACTGGCAAAGACAGCAGGTAACCCAGGGAGCCAGGAAGAGAGAAGTCACTGTGCACTTCAGAGGAGGGCTGCACCGTGAAATGGGGATTGGCTAGTGGCTGGAGAAAGCAAGAGTGTTGTGGATGGGAAGAGACAGAGAGACAGTGAGAGACAGGGAGAGAGAGAGAGAGAGACAAAGAGACAGAGACAGAGAGACAGACAGACAGAGAAGTCAGTTGGTAGAAATAACAAGGGAGAAAAGACAGAGAAACAGGAGATTTAGGTCTTGGAAAGGCAAAGTAGGGGTGATTTAGCTCAGTGGTAGAGCGCTTGCCTGGCAAGCACAAGGCCCTGGGTTCAATCCTCAGCTCTGGGAAAAAAAAAAAAAGGCAAAGTAACTAGAACAGGCTGTTCCCACCAAATAAGTGTGTTTCAGAGTGGTGTGTGTGTGTGGGGGGGGGGGGTGTTAGTATTTGTATCAATATTTTGTTAAAACCTGTTTTTACAATGCCTTCCCTTAGGTGTGAGTTGGACCATTCACTCTGCCAAAATTCTATGACCTTATCCGCCAGCGGTCTCTCCACCTCCTCTGCATTCAGCCATCTCTAGCCCCAGACGCATGCATCTCTTTTCAAAATAAACCTCTTAGCAGCCAGGCACGGCGAGGTGTGCCTGCTGGTCAAGCCCCTTGGATCATAAGTGGGGAGGATGGCTGGAGCCTAGGAGTTCAAGGCCAGTGTGGGCAGCAGAGTGAGCGTTCCCCTTCTCTCAGGAAAAGGAAGAAAATGGGGGTGTGTGTGGAGGAGTGGGAGGGGAAAGAACGGGGTAGGGAAGGATCTCCCAGGCAGGATTCCTATTGAGATACTGAGCAATTTAGCTTCTTATATAAACAGGCAGTTTTTAGGAACCCACAAACTCCAGGGGCCCCCGCCATGCTCCCACAGGGTCCCAGACACAATCCCTGAAGGCGCTTAGTGTGTAAAGACCACAAATTAAAACTTTTGTTTCCCAGAGGAATCACTGAAAATGTCGGCATGATTGCCTTGGGACAGGAAGGCTGCCCTGGTGTTCTAGACACATCTGTTTATTTCCGGTAAGGAAAAGGTCTTTCTTTCACACCACAGTGAGCTAGTGTGCCTTGTCTGGCTGAAAAGGAGAGCAGGGTTCTGTCAAAGTCTGAAATATTGCCAGTGATGGCAAATGGCGGTTCATTGGTTAATTATTGGCAGGTTGTATGTGTAGGTGCAAGCGGGCACACTCACGGACAGGTGTACACTGCCAGCCACCCACAGGCCACCTGGACTTGAAAATATGAATGTGAGGATGCTGTAGGTGCCCTTAGCCAACACACTTGCTGGTGATTTAAAAAGCTGTGACATCAACAGAATCCTGCATAGAAACCAGAAACTCTTAGTGGCTGAGATGCCTACTGTCTTAATATTTGAATGAGAAGATGCTCAACTAAGAAACACAGATGAGGGTGCACTATTTCAACACAACTGAACTGCTAGCACTAGACATTCCTAATCTATTTTTTTTTTTAATTTTTATTTAGAAGTTTCCAATCTAGTTTTAGCTTTTATTTTATTCATTCCTCACTTCTGGGTTGGGGCCATTCAATACTGAATTGGTTTTCCAAACCCTACACCCATAGTTAATGGAATGAGTTTTACACCGAATCCCATCAATCTCTGCAAAACTAACAGTCAGCTTTTAGCAAAGCAGGAAGTCCCTGTCTCCCCATCAAACAAGTGAATGAGAACACAAGTTCCTAATCCAACTCCTGATTTTATTGTCTCATTATTTTCCTTGCTAGGTATCTTAAAAGCTGACTACTATGGACAAATACATTATTAGGGGATAAAATTTATTCCTGGGTAATAGAACGTGTTCAGTTTCACCTGGGTGGTCTTTTTAGTGCACTGTTTAATTTGGACTTAAAACTTTTTGAGCATATTCTCCAGGTATGGATCTTATAAATGATTTCATGGTAGTGCCACCGTCCCTCACAACTATTTATGATGTATAACGTAACTATGATTTAATGTCTTTCTGTGAACTGTAATTCAAGTAAAGACTGTTCAGGACAAGGGCAAGCACACAGCATACAGGGCTGTGATAATTGCACCACATCTCACCACATCCCATCTCTGAGAGAAAGGCGCTTACCTCTCAGGACCAGTGACCCAATGTTCCTCAAGTCAACACCACACTTCACACACTTTTCCCCACCTCGAAATAGGTGGCGACTGTTGGATTTTAGTGAGAACAAAACCTGTGCAATGTGTCAGCTTCACAGCCCCCACCAGGGCCCCCAGAATCCTTCTCACACTGCACCCAACAACAGCTCCGGGAACAATGTTCCTAGACTGATTCAGTTTCTAAAATAAAAAAGATTCTAGGGAGCAGGAGGAAGCATTTGCCAAGAATGCTACCTAAGTACAAAAGACAGATCAACCTCCCATGAGCATGCTCCAGAAACTCGGGGAGATGTACAGATAAAGAAAATGTCTGAGTTTGAGCTTCACTGTGAGGCTCCATTTTCTGTAACAGATCTGAGAGACTCCTTACCTTCCTCCTCCTCTTCCTATCTCTCTCTCTCTGTCTCTCTGTCTCTGTCTCTCTCTGTTTCTCTGTCTCTCTGTCTCTCTCTCTCTGTCTCTCTGTGTCTCTCTCTCTGTGTCTCTCTCTCTCTCTCTCTCTCTCTCTCTCTCTCTGTCTCTCTCTCTCTCTCTCTCTCTCTCTCTCTCTCTCTCTCTCTCTCTCTCTCTGTTTCCCAGAGAGATTGGCATCTGAATGAGTAGAGCAGATAGAGCAGATGGTCCTTGCCAGCCAGCAAGGCCATCCTCACATCTCTTGAACGTCCTACAGGACAAAGGGTGGAAGGCAGGTGATCCCCTTTCAATGTTTGTCACCTGGACGTGCATGGCTTCTCCCTGTGAGTCTTCATACAGAGTCTGTGCACATGTGACAGGCCAGGCAACATGGACTCATGACACACACACTCCAGACTCCTCACACACACATACACACACACACACACACACACACACACACACTCACTCACTCACTCCAGAATGTGTGTGTGCCGCACGGACTTTAGAGGAAAACAAAATTCCCATGTCTATCTTATCCTTCCTTTGGTTCGAATCATGGGAAACTGGGGGATAGACAGACAGACAAAGGTGAATGAATGTTGAATTCAAGTAGTTGAGGCTTAGCATGTTGTGATTAAACACACAGGGTGAAACACACACTCAAGCACCCGTTAGGTGAGGGAAACAGAGACAGTCTCTGTGGGTCATGGACCCGTTGACACAGTTGTGGAGTGCGAGGTGTCCCATTGCACACTTCCCATGTTCACATGTCCCGAGCAATCATCACAATCTGAGTTATCACATGCAACATCTGCTGCAGCTCCATTGCTCTACTGCATGATATTAATTTGTTCTGTGACCTGGGTACATGGGGTGTGTGCATGTGCGCATGTTCATGTGTACATGTGTGAGCATGTGGGGGAGGCCTGCATGTGCTACAGTCAGTGTGTAGAGGCCAGACCTCTGCCTTGTTTGGGATCAAGTCCCTCGCTCACTGCTGGGAACACACACTACGGCGTCAGGCTTTTCCACGAGTTCTGGGGTCTGACAATCCACCAGCCACATCTTCAGTGCCCTGTGGAGCAGCTTTTGTTCAAGTGTCTTTTTATATAATTTATTCACAGGATTATTGGTGGTGGGCCTCACAGAAGCTCCCAAACAAATCACACACAGAAGCTTCTTCTTAATTATAAATGCCCGAACTTAGTTTAGCTTGTTTCTTGACAACTTTTTTTAATTTAAATTATCCCATCTAACCTTTTGCCTCTGGGATATTCCTGTTCTCTTACTTCTGTAAATCTTACTCTTACTCCATAGCTTGCTGTGTAGCTGGGTGGCTGGACCCTGGAGTCCTCCTCTAGCTCTTTTTCTTCCTCTATATATTCTCTCTGCCTGCCAGCCCCGCCTACCCTTTCTCCTGCCTTGCTATTGGCCATTCAGTTCTTTACTAGACCATCAGGTGTTTTAGACAGGCACAGTAACACAGCTTCACAGAGTTAAACAAATGCAACATAAACAAAAGTAACACATCTTAAAATAATTTATTCCACAGGATTTAGCTCCAGACTCAGAACTATCATTATCAGTGTTTTTCTCCCACACTCATGTCTCCCCCAACGAGTGAGGTCAGGGTTCCAGTTCAAACCCGACATGAAGGAACTGGATGTTTATCTTGAGAGGAAGCCAGTTACACAGCCTAGTGGGTTTAAGCTGGCTGTGTAGACCATGCTAGCCAGAGTCCTGCCTCTGCCCCAAATGCTGGGGTTGCAGGTGTGGTGTCACCGACTCCAGCCTGGATGTTTGGATTCAAATGTTAGAACAACTGGATGCTGTCACCCTGTGGGTGGGCAGTGTGTGCATCCACACTGTGAGCCACATGGAGAACAAAGCGCACACTGACCATCATGTATGTGCCTGACCATTAATTGTATGTAGGTTAATCATGTCATGTTTTTATCTGACATGCCTGGGAAGCTGTGGTGTGTAAAACCAGTGTTTCAGGAAGAAAACACCTGACCTGATGAACAGCGAAAAAGAACTGGAAACCCTCTACCTTTCCTCTGTGTGTGTGTGTGTGTGTGTGTGTGTGTGTGTGTGTGCAGAACCCATGCACTGAGGATGGTGAGGGAAGGGCACCCTGGAGCCAGAATATATGAAGAACATGGCATGGGGAGGGAATGATGTGATTAAAACATGTTTCATGACCAACCATGGAGCCAATCCAGGAAAACAGGCTTCAGAATGCATGAGTATCACTGTGGTGCACACAGAGTCCAATCGGTCCAGAGAAAGGACATTTTAATGAATAGACACCAATGAATGTTTCTAGAAGGCGCCGGCGTAGAACAAAGGTCTAGAGGGTGAAAATAACCACATATACAGCAAAGGAAAAATTTTTTCTAGACTGTGTCAATATTATGTGTGAAAATGTCTAAGCATGAAACAATATGACATGGACAGAATAATGGACAAGGAAGAATATGAAATAATGGGGCTTGGGGGTATAAGCTAGAAACGTTTAAAAAAAAAAAGTATGTCAACATACAGTAATTTTGATAACCCTAGCTACTGTGTCCAACCAATGGCCCCGGGTTACATGCATCCCAGGTAGTGATGAAGACAGTCAATACAAAACTGCAAACTTACTTAAAACAGGAGTTTTCCTTGATTTTTTTTTTACTCTGCCTGTGCTGCTCTCATACATAAACTTTTTAGAAAAGTCCACACACTGGGAGCACAAACATTGTGTCACAGTATCTAAAGATGGACCCATCTAGAATCTAGAGAACAATGCAAAATTCTTAACAAGGAACCAAATCGACCAAATCTCTAGTTTAGGAAGTTAAGCCTGGCATTATTGAAGAGGGCCAGTTCTAAGACAGCTCTTGGCCAGAGGTGATGAGTTAGGATGCCATAGTAATTCTGTTGGGGAGGAACATGGCCACACACTGAGAATGCAAGATATGGCTAGATGGGATATGTGGTTGATATATTGTGCACCCCAATAAACTTATCTGAGGGTTGGAGAACAGAACAGCTACTATATTAAACATAGAGGTCAGGCAATGGTAGCACACGTCTTTAATCCTAGCCTTCTGGAGGCAGAGATCTGTCTGGATCTCTGTGAGTTCAAAGTCACACTGGGAAGCCAGGCATGGTGACACATGCATTTTATCCCAGGAAGTGATGGCAGGAAGCAGAAAGGTATATAAGACGTGAGGACCAGGAACTAGAGCCTTTTTCGAATCTCTCTAACAAGC